>NC_036873.1:7127737-7129082 GCF_002910315.2 Salvelinus sp. IW2-2015
CAGGGTTACATCAGGGTTACATCAGGGTTACATCAGGGTTACATCAGGGTTACATCAGGGTTACATCAGAGTTACATCAGGGTTACATCAGGGTTACATCAGGGTTACATCAGGGTTACATCAGGGTTACATCAGGGTTACATCAGGGTTACATCAGGGTTACATCAGGGTTACAGCAGGGTTACATCAGGGTTACATCAGGGTTACATCAGGGTTACAGCAGGGTTACATCAGGGTTACATCAGAGGTACATCAGGGTTACAGCAGGGTTACATCAGGGTTACATCAGGGTTACAGCAGGGTTACATCAGGGTTACATCAGGGTTACAGCAGGGTTACATCAGGGTTACATCAGTGTTACATCAGGGTTACACCAGGTTACATCAGGGTTACATCAGGGTTACATCAGAGGTACATCATGGTTAGATCAGGTTTACATCATGGTTACACCAGGTTACATCAGGGTTACATCAAAGGTACATCAGGGTTACACCAGGGTACATCAGGGTTACATCAGGGTTAAACCATTTTACATCAGGGTACATCAGGATTACATCAGGGTTACATCATGGTTACATCATGGTTACATCGGGGTTAAACCATTTTACATCAGGGTACATCAGGATTACATCAGGGTTACAGCAAGGTTGCATCTGGGTTGCAGCAGGCTTACATTAGGTTACTGTACTGCTGGGGTAATCACCATCACATCACTGTATAAATAGACATGGTAAAAGTAAAAGCATTTCGCTGCACCTGTTTTAACATCTGCTAATCTGTGTAGACGACAAATAAACCATTTTTAATGTTGTTGATCTCTCTCTTTCTTTCTCTCTCTCTCTCTCGAACCAGGAGCGATTGTGAGAAAGACAGATTTTTTTTCACTCTATTGGGTTTTGGTGTTTTCAGTGTGTGTATATACAGTTGAAGTCGGAAGATTACATACACCTTAGCCAAATACATTTAAACTCAGTTTTTCACCATTCCTGACATATAATCCTAGTAAGAATTCCCTGTCTTAGGTCAGTTAGTATCACCACTTTTTTTTAAGAATGTGAAATGTCAGAATAATAGTAGAGAGAATGATTTATTTCAGTTTTTATTTATTTCATCACATTCCCAGTGGGTCAGAAGTTTACATACTCTCAATTAGTATTTGGTAGCATTGCCTTTAAATTGTTTAACTTGGGTCAAACGTTTTGGGTAGCCTTCCACAAGCTTCCCACAATAAATTGGGTGAATTTTGGCCCATTCCTCCAGACAAAGCTGTTGTAACTGAGTCAGGTTTGTAGGCCTCCTTGCTCGCACACGCTTTTTCAGTTCTGCCCACAAATGTTCTATGGGA
>NC_036873.1:7134942-7147364 GCF_002910315.2 Salvelinus sp. IW2-2015
GTTTAATAACAGAGGTGGTGTACATTAACGCTGTAAAACCCAAAGAGCGGGGTGGCTACGGTATCAGAACTTCTAAAGCCATGACATAATTTTCAGGAATTTTCCAAGCTGTTTAAAGGCACAGTCAACTTAGTGCATGTAAACTTCTGACCCACTGGAATTGTGATATAGTGGAATTATAAGTTAAATAATCTGTCTGTAAACAATTGTTGGAAAAATTACTTGTGTCATGCACAAAGTAGATGTCCTAACCGACTTGCCAAAACTATAGCTTGTTAAAAATTTGTGGAGTGTTTGAAAACGAGTTTTAATGACTCCAACCTAAGTGTATGTAAACTTCCGACTTCAACTGTATATATTTATTGATTAGTTTAGTTGTTTTAAGGTTATATTTGTCTCATTGTCACTAAGCACGTATGGGGTGGTGTGATAGCTCAGGTCGTTTTTCTCGAGGGCGCAACCAGCTAGTTGCAATGGCCTCTCGCGGAGGGTCGGGGTTTGAAAAACTTAGTCGGCGGCATGGAGTAAAGATTCTGGGTGTTCGGTGGAAGACTGTAGCTTAGCAGTTGGCGCTATCACTGGGTATGATAGCATAACATCTGCCTCAAGGATCAGTAGCTCTGTAGTGATATTCTTCGATTKCATTGAAAAGGTGAATACGATAGTTGCGAGTGGTGTTGCATTGTGGGATATGCAGACGTCGGTATTTCCTCTTATGAATCCGGCGAAGAAAGTTATACTTTTTAATGTGKCACCATTCGTTAGAGATGAAGTGTTGGAGCGAGAATTATCTCGTCATGGTCAAATTGTATCCACAATAAAAAAAAGGTTATTTTTGGATGCAAATCTCCTTTGCTGAAACATGTGTCTCATAGGAGACAGGTGCACATGATTTTAAAGAAGGATACTGATGAACCGAATTTAGTGTTTAGTTTTAAGACTGACGGATTTGATTATGTGTTCTACTCTTCTACTGAATCAATGAAATGCTTTGGCTGTGGAAGAGAGGGGCATTTGGTACGTTATTGTCCCAAGAACGAGCACGCAGAGCCCGGTAGCAGCTCTAGCGCTGGTGCAGCTAATGCACCGCCGTGAAGGGATGAACACGCTAAGGGTGCAGCGGGCGGAAGGGAGAAGGGCAGATGTGGTTGGAAAAGTAGGAAAGGAGAGTGGGGTGGCTACGGTGGAAATTGTGATGGATCAGAGCAAAGAGGGAGGGGAAATAGCCGGTGAGAATGCGACTAGGGTCGCTGAGTCGTTGCTGGGAAATGAAAGTGGAGTCCAAGAGGAGATTGAAACAATGGAAAATGAAGCAGCTGCACCGAGGATTAAGAGGAKGAATTTAAYGGGTGATGAAGGTTCTAATTCTAAGAGGAAGGTAGAGATTGATAAACACATAGTAATATTGAAAATTAAGTTATGTGGTAACWGGAGTGGGGGGGCAGTGGTGTGTAGTCATAAAAGCTCAAAAAGTGGGGGTGTGGCTATCCGGTTCTCAAAAGGTTTTTTGCCTTTGTCATATGAGTTTGAAGAGGTAGTTGAGAGGAGGTTATTAACATTAAGAGTGAGGTATGAAAACATCACTTGTGTTTAATAAATATATTGCTCCAGTAGTGGCAGTTGAGAGGGTATGTTTTATAGAGACATTATCAAATACCATGGAGAAATGTTAACACTGAGGATCATTTATTTCTTGCTGGGGATTTTAACTGCACAGTCAGTGATTTAGATAGACACCAAAGAACTCATATAGCCTCAAGGACTTTTTAAAAATGCCTTATTGTAACACAAGAACTGTGGAGACAGAGAGTACATTTGGCCAAGTGAGAGAGAACACCATCTCTCTGGCCAGGTTAGATAGGTTTTATTGTAACACTGTGTGATGTTTGGAGCAACATGGAGGTACGAGAGAACCATGGTCTAATTGAGAGAGAACACCATCTCTCTGACCAGGTAGATAGGTTTTATTGTAACACTGTGTGATGTTTGGAGCCAACATGAGAACGAGACAGAACACATGGTCTAATGTGAGAGAGAACACCATCTCTCTGGCCGGTTAGATAGGTTTTATGTAACACGGTGTGATGTTTGGAGCCAACATGGAGGTACGAGACAGAACACATGGTCTAATGTGAGAGAGAACACCATCTCTCTGACCAGGTTAGATTAGTTTTATTGTAACACTGTGTGATGTTTGGAGCCAACATGGATAGAGACAGAACACATGGTCTATGTGAGAGAGACACCATCTCTCTGGCCAGGTTAGATTGGTTTTATTGTTTGAGCATAAATCTCAGGTCTGTAAATCAAGTGTGATAAAACCCCAGTGGGATTTTGGATCATTGGTTTAGATAACAGAGGTGGTGTACATTAACGCTGTAAAACCCAAAAGCGCATACTAGCATTTTAATATAACTTAATTGAGTGATGCTCACTTCAGGAAATGTTTTTGTTTTTTCTGGAAGAGGTGGAGYTCTCAAAAGGACAGTWTTGTATCRCTTCAACCGTGGTGGGATATAGGGAAAATCCAGATTCAACAATTCTGTAATCAATACACGATGAATGTCACCAGGGATATGATCAGATCAATGTACGCCTTAGAGTCTGAAATAAAGTCACATTGGCAGACTTGCTGGGTATCAGAGCACATGGGGCATTGGTGAGAATTAAGTTTCAGGGAATCTCTGAAATGGATGCCTCATCCAAAATTTTCTGTGTTGTGAAGCTAGCCACAATAAGGATTAGGCACAATAGTGGAAATTGTGGTTTGCCTTCAAAATAAAAGTATGTCACTGACAGTGATGCAAATGAATACAAACAATAGAATTTTGAAGGCTAACCGCAAAGTCCACTATTGTGGCTAATCCTTATTGTGGCTAGCTTCACATAGATGGGTTCGACCACCATTAATCAAATAAGAACTGTCTTACAAATTAGGGTTATTTTAGATGATGACACCTAACTATATAGTTAGCTCGCTAACTATAGCTACCGCAACAGATTATGTTGTGTTATTTGACATGTCAAATAGTGATATTTGAAGTGTATCTTTTTTGACACGCAAAGACKCAAACGGCATTCCATAGAAATCCTGGTTGAGAATGAAACGACTGAACAAATGAACAACGAAACAGCACAGCAAGTAAYTGAAAGAAATAGGTTTTTATTATGTTTTACTGGTAATGGGGACATAAGTCAATGCCAACCAAATAACTTTTTGGTCAGTGTGGTGTGTGTGTAACCTTTATTTAACTAGGCAAGTCAGTTAAGAACAAATTCTTATTTACAATGACGSCCCYGARGACGCTGGGCCAATTMTGCGCCGCCTATGGGACTCCCAATCACGGCCGGYTGTGATACAGCCTGGATTCGAACCAGAGACTGTAGTGACGCCTRTTGCACTGAGATGCAGTGCCTTAGACCYCTYCGTCCATGTGTGTGTGTTAACTATTTAGAATGCTGTACTAGAATGGTTAAAAGGCCACTAAAATTGTAAATATCGGTTKTCGGTATCATGTTTTTTTGGCAAGGAAAAATATCGGATATCGGTATCGGCCAAAAATGTAATATAGATGCATCACTAGTTTCAATATAGTGAGCAACAGAAAATAAATTGTCAACTGTTAAATTTTATTTGGAGACAAGCTAAGATGTCAATTTGTRTGAGTAGGAAACATAKGATAGACACAGGATATGGGCAGAATGTAAGATGTGTTTTTAAAGGATTAGTCAAAATGGAATAAAAGTGGATTTTGAGTTCTTTTCGACTGTAAAAGATCTCCCTTTGTTTAAGGAGAAGTGGGCTTACAAAGGAGCAGTTTGTTTAGTGGAGGGGAAACTATTTTTTGTTGACGAAATGAGTTGCATGTATATATATGCTTTTTTTATTTTGATTTATTTAGGAATGACAAATTTGTTGTTTAATTTCTGAAAAGGCAAAGTGTGCCATTATTTGTGTTAATAATTAGGTATAAAATTGTAAGAACCAACGCCGGAGAAGAGAAGCAGGTATGGGGAGTCCACATTTAATCAGGAACAGACAGGTAACAGAACAGGAACAGCGTAAGCACACGGGTAAACAAAGACAAATGGCAATTAATGCTGAAGCAGGGAACAGAGCGGGGAACCAGACAGATATAGGGAAGGTAATGACAGAGGTGATTGAGTCCAGGTGCGTCCAATAATCGCTGATGCGCGTGACGGAGGGGAAGGCAGGTGTGCGTAATGATGGTGTCAGGAGTGCGCAATGCTGGGGAGCCTGGCGCCCTCAAGCGCCAGGGGGGAAGAGCGGGGGCAGGCGTGACAAAAATAAAGTGTAGATGTAGGAAGACCCGCATGTTGGCAATACAGGTCAAAAAGTCAGTTGTTGTTTTAGTTGACATTCAACCACTTTGACAGAAAGCACAGCAGTTGTGTTTAAAATATGTTCGCAAATGTTCATCGCACACAACACCGTAATGTCTAGCGTATTCTTCTCACATCACAGTTTGCTTGACATGGTCCACTGGCTTTCCCTGCAAAATCAATAAAGCTCATCTTTCGGYGGAATATTTTAGTTCTCTAAACAACAGTCCTACAGACCATAGAAAACATAATTACTAGAATAGGAATCCACATTCAGAGTTTCTATCCCGTGAACTCATTACATTTCTATGTTACCGACCACCTCTTAGCTGTAGGCTGGTGGAGTGTATCGTGAGTCGGTAGTCAATATGTGTGTGTACATTTAGCTTTATTATCAGTGTGTGTGCACATGAATGGGTCTTTGAGTGAGTGTCATAGCGTATGTGTGTATCAAGTGTGCATTCTGCAGTTGCGTAGGAGGAGGCTGATGAGCGAAGGACAGACAATAATAATGACTGGAATGGAGTGCATGGTATCAAACACATGGACACCATTTGTTTGATATATTTACCACGGTTCCATTTAGTCCATTCTAGCCTTTACGATGTGAGCCCGTCCTCAGATTTAAAGTACAACCAGCCACCACTGGTTCGTGTGTCATGTGTTTACGCCACGTCACGCCAGAAAGGAAAATGACTCTTCAGCCATGTACATTTCTACAGGTTCAGCGCGTGTGGCTCTGAAGTAAAGTGCCACAGACTACAGCAGCAGACTGGAGGGGCCGAAACACAGCGGCCGCTCACTATGCCTCTGAGAGACACTGAATTCACCATCAATGGGCCAAGTCATTCATGTGTAAAGTACAGCACAGCAGTCCCTCCTCTAGCCTCCACTGGGGCCCCGGGTACAAAGACTCGCCTTCCCCAAGGAGCCACAATGGGGACGGCTACAGCTCGGCTAAAACAGGCAAGGACCGCTAACACAGAAATGATTTCAGCCTCCGCATGTTGGATTTTTGTGCAACTCAAAAGGGATTTCTATGGGGAGTTTTGGTACAACCGGTGGCCGGGGGAAAGTAGCTTGGCAGCCTGTGGACGGGGAGTGAAAGTATTCTGGCTGACTAGGGATCTATGTGAATTAGTCTGCATATGCTGCACTTCTACTGCTATAAGAACCGTCTCAGCTCCCTGTATCAGTGTCCCACACACACACACACACACACACACACACACACACACACACACACACACACACACACACACACACACACACACACACACACACACACACACACACACACACACACACACACACACACACACACACACACACACACACTCACACTCACACTCACACTCACACTCACACACACACACAGAGTGCTAGAGCATAAGGGAAAAGAATGGGACATTAACAGATGGTCCAGTGCGCTTTTAATTACTGTCCCCCATGGCCAAAGTGCTAACGCTGTGGTTCCCCCAGATTAGAGCGACGCAAGAGAGAACACCGAGCCGTAATAGCTTCACTTTAGTTTCTCATATTCTACGTTTTATTACCTCTTTCTGCACTAATAGCACGTTGAAAACTTTGCCTTGTGCTACTGCAGAGGTACAGTATGTTGATGAGGATTCAATCCACAGGACCGGATTCCAAAGCCTTGAAAAAATTGCTGTAGATTGTCGGGGTACTTATATTATAGCAATCTGTTAGATTTTCCATTGACGCAGTGCTGTGTCTCCTGTGCTGGGGCTGGGAGCCAGGCAGCAGACACGGTCATTGTCACGATCAGGCAGTCATCTCCTTGTCTGTCTGTCTGGGTCCTGGCTCGGGTTAACGATGTGTGAAGGCAAACAGGCAGGCCTGACCTGAACACTTCAGTGTGCGACTGTGATAGTGGCTAGCACACACGCACACACACACACACTATCCCCTCCAGTCATACTGGTGACAGGACGGGATAGAGTCTGATGGTTGTCAAATGCCTCAGAGACGTCCTGRGTACTTAAGAGGTGTTACCGGGACTCTTCATTTGACACACTTGTCCACTCCACTCATTTGAGGGGCGGTGATATATGACTGGGCATTTGTGTCGGCTCTATTCATGTAAGGTGACTGGCTGAAAGGAGCTCCGTGACAGTGGACTCTCTGCTCTGTCTTCCAACCCACAGCTTTTATCACAGCCTGGCAGGCTAGAGCCTGATAACATGTATGTGGAAGCCATATCAGCCAACGTGTGGAGCTGGATAATCTAGCCAGCATAAGATATSCTAGGACTCCAAATGGACTGGATAGGTGCTGACAACTGGGGCTATTTATTTWTTTAGGCCTATTTAATTTACCAGGAAGTTAAAATTCTTATTTACAATGACCACCTGGCCTGGCTATCTTTATGTCTGAGCCTGTCCGCCTCTCTCCATCCCTCTCCATCCCTCCTCTACTGTACTGACCTACTCTCAAGGTTCACTGAGTCTCTCCAGCGTCCAGAGGTTGGAGTGACTGTTGACCGTGACGCAGAGGTCCTGGCCTTGTCTCTGCTAATCAGTCAAGCCCTCTCCAGACAGACYAGGTCCACTCAGGCCACTGACCTCTCAGAGCGCAGAGCCCGTGATGATCGATTATTKTTACATCATAATATGACTATAGATGATTATTACAATAAAGATACATATGATTGTATAAAGACGATTGCATATTATTTGAGTACTGGCTCAGCCTGTACTCTGTAGGCTACTTCATGTTCATATTCAGGCTCCTGTTTAAAAGAGCAGGTCATATTCCCTCCTCTGTTGACTCGTGGCATGTAGAGGTTAAGATGCCTGTGTTTTCCTCTCTCTTCTCTGCAGTCTTTCTCTTTYCTTCCCTTCAGTCTCTCTCAGTCCAGATGTTTACACACTTCCGTGGCAGCCGAGTTGACTTCCCGGTCGGACAGACTCGTCGTKAGCTACCCAGTAGGAGTGTCAGTGTTGGGGCACGTCCCAAATGGAACCCTATTCCCCATTTTAGCTCACTTCTTTTGATCAGAGCCCTATGGTATTCCCTATGGGCCCTGYTAAAAGGTAGTGCACTACYTAGGGAACAGMGTTCCATTTGGGACAAATGCACTGTACTACTCCATCWGCAGCAGGCAGCAGTGCTAGCTAGCTAACAGGGAAGGCTGCTGTATAATAAATGGGCCTGCTATCTCCTGCACTGTCAGGTGGTATAGCTAGCAGGCTCTCTGGGAGTCTCTGGAGGCAAGGCTTTTATTCCCCGCCTGAGAGCAACACTAAATCATCCAAATTGACAAGAAAAAAAAAAAATCATATCCGAAAGCAGTTCTCCCCGCACTCGTACCGGGACTACTGTGGGCAAGATAAAGTAGCTTGCCTATTGTGCTTATTCCTCCGAGCTCGGTTGCAAAGGCAACCCATGCCTCCGTGTGCGAGGCCGAGAGAGACGTTGATACAGCAGAACAGCAGCGAATGCTGTATTCATGCTGTATCAATCACCTAGGTTGGTTCTCAAAATGGCACCCTGTTCCCCTATAGGGCTCTGTTCAAAAGGAGTGCACTATATAGGGAATAGGGTGCCATTTGGGATATATCCCACGGTCACTACCAATCCTTCTTAGGACCAGAGTGGCCCAGTACTGACCTGCGTGATGTGTGGGAGAAGTTGAAGCACAGAAGGGAATAGAACTCACAATGACCAGGGATGGCCATGTCTCTGTTCACAGTATAGCTACAAATGAACCAAGGGCGATCTAATCGAGAGAAAGCTAATTGATATTAGTAACCTACAGTGCCTTCAGGAAGTATTCACACCCCTTGATTTTTCCCCCACATTTTGTAGTTTTTGGATTTACGCTTTCAGACATTTTTACAAATGAATCAAAAACAAAAAGCTGAAATGTCTTGAATAAATAAGTATTCAACCCCTTTGTTATGGTACTCCTAAATAAGTTCCGGAGTAAAAATATGCTTAACAAGTCACATAATACGTCTCATGGACTCACTCTGTGTGCAATAATAGTGTCATACATTATTTTTTAACGACTACCTCATCTCTGTACCCCACACATACAATTATCTGTAAGGTCCCTCAGTCGAGCAGTGAACTTTAAACACAGATTCAACCACAAAGACCAGGGATGTTTTACAATGCCTCACAAAGAAGGGCACCTACTGGTAGATGAGTAAACATTGAATATCCATTTTAGCATGGTGAAGTTATTAATTACACTTTGGATGGTGTATCAATACACCCAGTCACTGCAAAGATACAGGCGTCCTTTCTAACTCAGTTGCCGGAGAGGAAGGAAACCGCTCAGGGATTTCACCATGAGGCCAATGGTGACTTTAAAACAGTTACAGTTTAATGGCTGTGACAGGAGAAAACTGAGGATGAATCAACAACACTGTAATTACTCCATAATACTAACCTAAATGACACAACACATCACTGAGTACCACTCTTCATATTTTCAAGTATGGTGGTGGCTGCATCATGTTATGGGTATGCTTGTCATCAGACTAGGACGTTTTTTTTGTTGTTGGTAAAAATAAACAGAATAGAGCTAAGGACAGGCAAAATCCTACAGGAAAACCTGGTTCAGTCTGCTTTCCAACAGCCACTGGGAGATTAATTCACCTTTCAGCAGGACAATAACCTAAAACACAAGGCCAAATATACATTGGAGTTGCTTACCAAGACGACAGTGAATGTTCCTAAGTTGCCGAGTTACAGTGTTGACATAAATCGGCTTGAAAATCTATGGCTTGAAAATCTTAAGAGACTTACCCAGAAAGACTCACAACTGTAATTGCTGCCAAAGGTGATTCTAACATGCATTGACTCAGGGATGTGAATACTTATGTAAATTAGATATTTCTGTTCTTCATTTCAATAAATTTGCAACAAGTTTTGAATTCAGGCTGTGACACAACAAAATGTGGAATAAGTCAAGGGGTATGTCAAAGGCACCGTAGGTTGGAGGAGAACGCCATAACGTAGGTTAGCCAGCACATCTAGACCTACCGGGTTCTGTCAAAAAAAGACTTCACTATTCCATTCTCTAGTTCTCTGTCCCAAATGGCACCCTATTGCACTACTGTGGGCCCTGGTCAAAATGATGCACTATATAGGGAATAGGGTGCCATTTGGGATATATCCCACGGTCACTACCAATCCTTCTTAGGACCAGAGTGGCCCAGTACTGACCTGTGTGATGTGTGGGAGAAGTTGAAGCATAGAATGGAATAGAACATGATTGTTTTGTATCTCTATCATCTGAAGGCCCACCAGGGGCTAATTAGTTTAAACTAATACAGTACTGACTCTTTCTTAATACAAGTCCCTCTTCTCTCTCTCTTTCCATCACTCTCCCTCTCCCCTTCTCCCTCGCTCCACCTCTCTCCCTCCCTCCCCGTATCGCCCTCTCTACTCTCCGTCTCCCCTTCTTTCCTTTCTTTTCTTTCCTTTTCTTTTCTTTCTTTTTCTTTCTTTTCTTTTTTTTTTTCTTTCTTCTTGGTTCTTCTTTTTTCTTTTCGTTCTTCCTTTCTCTTTCTTTCTTTCTTTCTTTCTTTCACATTACTCCCTCCCTCCCTCCCCTTACATGGAGAGTGTGTATTAACTGAGATAATTATAATTTCCAATCAGAGACACCTGCCGCTTGACTGCCCAACAACAAAGACTTGCGGGGGAACTCACACTACACACAACCTCACAATCTCGCCAAATCAATGGGCATCATGTCTGAGGATTCACACATTCACCCATGATCCCAGATTATAGAAAATAACGAGCCTGGCTCAAATAACACACAGAGAGAGAGATCAGCATTACTGCATGTTCACGTTGCTCTCATTAAAGCTACAATCTGGAAACTGGGAAACATAMTCTAAACTATTATGTGGATGTCAGGGACTGTGTGTCTTTGCATCTACACTGTAAAACAAATCTAGCTGTTTGAACTAATTATTATTAAGTAACTGGTTCCGCAGCCATTTTTTTTACTAAACTTTTCGGTCCAAGTGTTACTGGAACATTCAAAATGGCCTGGCTCGCCCTCCACTCAGTATTTTTGTTAAACAGAAAACCCAAACATATGGCAGCAGATCCACAAGGTCCGCCATGAGAGGTGACTGTACAGTTCCCCTAAGGAAAAGCACCTTTAGTAAATCCGCTTTCTCTGTGAGAGCTTCCCATGTCTGGAATACACTGCCATCAGACACACATAACTGCACCACATATCACACTTTCACAAAATGCATGAAGACATGGCTGAAGGTCAATCAGATTTGTGAACCTAATCCCTAGCTGTGTATTGCCGCTTTCCATGTTGTCTGTTGTCTGTAGCTTGTGAGGTGTGGAAACACTGTTGCTTTTTATGAATTTTGTCTTGCTGCTTTTTGTCCTATGTTGCTCTGTCTGTATGCTACGTCTTGATTGTCTTATGTTGCTCTGTCTGTATGCTACGTCTTGCTTGTCCTATGTTGCTCTGTCTGTATGCTACGTCTTGCTTGTCCTATGTTGCTCTGTCTGTATGCTGTGTCTTAATTGTCCTATGTTGCTCTGTGTCTGCTCACTGCTCAATGTTTGTCTATATTGTAATTGTTTTTAATAACCTGCCCAGGGACTGCGGTTGAAAAATTAGCCGGCTGGCTAAAACCGGCACTTTTACTGAAACGTTGATTAATGTGCACTGTCCCTGTAAAAAATACAATAAACCAAAATTAGCTCCAACTTGAGAAAAAAACATAGGCAAAAATGCACACAACTTAACATTGTGTTTGCTTAAATTGTGTTCATTCAACTAACTAAAAAAAGTATGTGGAACAAGTTACACACACACCCAGTGCTTGTAACATACAATATTTAAACGTACATATTTGACACACATATTTGACACACGTTGACACACAGGCGTATGAGCGTGACTGTGTGTGTGCGTGTGTGACTGTGTGTGTGTGTGTGTGTGTGTATGTGTGTGTGTGTGTGAGACTATAAATAAACTGGACAGTGGAGTCAGTATGTCACATCATCGGGCCCTTTTAAAGGTAGCATCATAGCCTTGCCGCAGCCTAACCTACCCAAGAAAGTTACCCCAACAATCTACAGCAAAGGCTTTGTAATTCGTTGAAAAGATTGTATGTTAAAGGCAATGTGTGTGTGTCTGTGTAACTAGTTCCTCTGCCTTTTTTTAGGTAAGATGCCCAAATAATAATTGGAGCCAACTATTTGTATTAAGTTCATTCATATGAATGAACATTTGAGCCAATTTCAGCAAACACTTCATTTGAAGTGAACTGCATTTTTGCTTAGGTTTTCTAAAGTTGGAGCCATGTTTGGGCCTACATTTTTTCCCCCAGGTAACACTTGGACTGAAAAGTTTAGTGGCAGCCTACAGCATTCTGGAAACAGTGCACTACCAGAGTTACCCCCAACACCTCATATAGGCTGGTAACTTCCCGTTGAAGAGATGGTATGTTAACGAGGCAATGTGTGTGTCTTGGTAACTAGTTCCCCTGGCCTTTTTAACGGTAAAGATCCCAAAGATAAAATTGGAAACCGCCACCACTCATATAGTTAATTCATTCATATGAAATGAAACATTTGAGAGCCCATTCCAGCCAAAACACTTGCCTCATGAATGAACTGCCAATTTTTGGCCTACTTACGTCTTTTAAAAGCGTGGCTAGCAGATGGTGTGGGGAACCCTTACCCCAATTTTTACCCCCAGGTAACACTCTGGACTGAAAATTATAGTTAACAAGAAAAAAAGGTCATTCGTAACAGCAAACTTAATAAAATAAGGCTGAAAAACTAGATTTCTTTTTCAGTGTAGAACGACCTGCCTATGAATTTGGAGGGTTACATTTCACTAGCCCCATCACTCCAACTTCATACCAAAACTATCGGGAGTCAAGGAAAGACCCAGATGAGACAGTCGAATTGACAATGTTTAATATCCAACAGGCAGGTAATAGACAGGTCAGGCAGGCAGGGTCAGAAAACCAGAGGTGGGGCAACTATCCCGAGGACATAGGCAGGCTCATGGGTCAGGGTAGGCAGAGTCAATCAACCAGAGGGCGAGAAAG
>NC_036873.1:7147389-7162645 GCF_002910315.2 Salvelinus sp. IW2-2015
AAAAGAGAGACTGAGGAAGAGCAGAAGCTGAGAACAAAAAAGCTGGTTGACTTGACAAACAAGACGAACTGGCAACGGACAAACAGAGAACACAGGTATGAATACACAGGGGATAATAGYGAAGATGGGCGACACCTGGAGGGGGTAGAGACAATCACAAGGACAGGTGAAAATGATCAGGGTGTGACAAAAACAAGTGACGCTGCTGACGTTTTTCCGATAAACAAATCCCAGATTGTAGCTTTAAAAGAAACAACAGGAATCATTCCATCGTAGTAGCAGTAATATACAGATTATTCTATTCATCAAATTGAATAATTGAATTGTGTTTCTGTGTGTGACAGCGTAATTCATATTTCACATTATGTTCGTAAAACTCTTGGGTTATGCAGGGGGACTCAAATGGATCGTAATTGCCGAGGGGTTCAGGCATGGGCGACAAATGTAAATGAATGATCACACACACACACACACAAAGTAATTATTTAGTTGTGACTTTCCTTTAGTCCTCCTAGGGACTAAATAATAATAATAATAATAATAACATTTTGTACGCAATGGCACAAACATTGTTTGCTACACTTTAATACAAAGGCTAATATAATAATGTATGTGTGTGTGTATGAGAATAGCTGTTTCGATGGGGTTCAATCTCTGTCTGCATAACTCTGGATTCATTCACAATGGAATGCAATATAATAATAGGATAATGTGATCATGATAAATAGCCCATGTGTGTGTCACTGTTTATACGGCGTTCACTCACTGTCTCGGATTAATTAAATTCGGGATTAATAAACCCTTCGTTAAGGGTTAGCCAAACACAATTTGCATCGGCAGGTTAAATTTGTCAACCGCTGCCTGTAAATGGATATCTCATTAAAACAGATACAGATGTAGGATCTTCACTTCAGCCAGGTTGCTGGAGCAAGAAAACAATCCCGCAGCAACAGGAAACGTGAATTATTATGTGGATTATTATGTGGATTATTATGTGGATTATTATGTGGATTATTATGTGGATTATTATGTGGATTATTATGTGGGTTGATGCATTTTTTTGTAAGGGAAAATCACGTCTGAAATTTCAAAGGGGGGGAATTGCACATTTAAACCAGAAATACACTACGAGTTGCAGGAAAGCTATCCTGCAACGGGGTGATCAAATTAAGATCCTACATCTGCATGTGAGTCTGCAGGAAACAAAGRCACTCACAAAGAGAAAGATCACGCTTAGGAGAAATATGGACACATTGGCCTACACATGCAGTTTGCACACACAAGCACACATACAGTGGGGCAAAAAAGTATTTAGACAGCCACCAATTGTGCAAGTTCTCCCACTTAAAAAGATGAGAGAGGCCTGTAATTTTCATCATAGGTACACTTCAACTATGACAGACAAAATGAGAAGAAAAAAATCCAGAAAATCACATTGTAGGATTTTTTAATGAATTTATTTGCAAATTATGGTGGAAAATAAGTATTTGGTCAATAACAAAAGTTTATCTCAATACTTTGTTATATACCCTTTGTTACTCCCAGAGGTTTGGAACGATGCCTCCCTTTTCAGTCTGACAGTTTGCTATTTGAAGTCATCAATCGAATATACACGTTTTTCGCACTTAGTCTCGGGAATCCGTTGTGCGTGCTACATTTCCGGAATTGGGCCGGTGGCTTAACCATGTTAATATTCACTGTCGCTCGGATGGTTGCGCGATTGTCATAGCTCTTTAAAAAAAACGCATGGAGTACTACTGTTAGCAAGTAAGTTACTTGTATCTGTCTTAGAATAGCCTGCTATTTGTTAATAGTTAAGTTACTAAGTCCGTTATACTACTCTAGCTATTGCCATTCCAGCTGACATATCAGCCTGATTGCACTTGCTAACGTAGCTAGCTGGCTAGTTTAGTTGAGCTTGATGTTACTTGTTAGCTTTATCCAACAAGGCTTTGTGAACACTGGACGGTCACCCTCAAATGCAAGGTTGCAAGGCCAATGTTGATCTTACATTGGTTGACAGCGACAGTGATGAAGACAGTCTAAAAAATAGATGAAAACACATTGTTTTATGACCCAAAAGAGAGCAGTCACGCGTTCTCTGTTTCAGGGCAAATCTTGTATTTGGGAACCTTTCATCGTTCGTAAATCACGTTCTTGCCTTTTGAATTTTGTGTATTGTGTTATTTTGTGAAAGAAGATAGAAGGTGGGAATGGGTGGTGGTCGTGTGTTTTTTTCTAAAAGGTGGTGGAGCGGGGTGTGATGTATGCTCGAATGAGCCAGAGCGCTGCTGCGGGTGAATTTCTAGAGCATGTGCCAGCGTCCAGAGTGAAATTGTACGTGACATGGCGCCAAAGTTATTCGTGGCGCAAACACTCCCCACCATCTCAGGATTTGGTTGTTCAAGCAACCACTTCAACAGTAACATCTGTTTGCCCCCCAATATTTGATTTTTGCCATCTCCACAACTGAGATACCCTTCGACAACCCTTCCGGCATGTTTCTGCTTTCCACAACCCGAGTCATATTGATAACCCTGACCAATAAAAGCTATGAAGTAACTTGATTAAATTATCAAAGTGTCCTTTTCAACACCGACCAGCATTTCACGAGCAAGATGGCACTTCCGTCGTTACTCGATTTTATTTGAGAACCCATGCTCCCCTCGTTTTGGAGCCCCTTATCACCAGGGTCGAGCGGAGCTGAGCTCCACAATCAGTTACGGAGATCCGAATGTTACTACACGTTACATCCATGTAATGCTACTAATCGCACGGTCTCGTCACCTGTTTTGTGACACCAGGTCCTCTTTCTGCAAATATGGGATGCGCATTCCACTCTGACTGCATTATCAAATCAAATTCTCCACGCTCAAGCTGTGCTCGCAAACTCGAGCAAATACAAGAGACCCTGAGTATATGAGATATTTTGAGGTGTAATGATGGAAAAGTGTTTATATAGACTGAGTCCGCCCTATACCAGAAACGCAGTATGCAGTTTTAAAAAAATGGCATTGCTGATAGAATTAACGTCATTGATCTAGTCACAAGTCAACAGTAATTTTAATGTTATCATCAGCGAGACAATAGTTGTCGTTAGGTGCTCATTCTACTCACATACGGGCTATATTAATGAACACCGACACGGCCACGATACCCTATTGTTCAATCACTTATTAAACCACCAGCCACACCACTGCACTCACCTCATGTCACTTACTAGACTCTTCTGCCACGTCTGGTACTCTGTAGAATCAGATCATTAACATCGTGAGAGGACAGTTGATTTTGTAAATTCCGCATATAGGCCCTAGTGGCCCCAACTATTTTGGGATTGTGTTTAGGGCTCCTGTTGAGATGAGCATATGGAATTTTGGCTAGGTTACTTTGAAGATCTAAGGTAAAAACATTTGCCATATGTATGTTTAAATTGAGCAGCATGGAGTACGCACAAAATGGTGGTTTTGAGTATCGCAATGCAAAATGTAAAGTGTTGGGATTTTATGTTTTCATGAATGTCATAGTTATATAGAGCACACTGTATGCACGCACCCGATGCTTGTGTTGACGATTAGAGGGAGCGAAAAATACACATGCCTTGAATGTCTGCTTAAGTAAGGTGTGTTGATAACGAGAGATTTGTTTACAGTCACTTCATGTGTCTCACCCCGTTGGAGCATTTCTCTGTGGTAAGATAATTCATCCACCTTGTCAGGATGTGCATATCAAGAAGCTGATTAAACAGCGATGATCATTACCACAGGTGCACCTTGTGCGGGGCAATAAAGGCTCTCTAAAATGTGCGTTCTTTTCTCTCTCGTTTTTCATCACAACATTCAACTTCTCCACTCAGATGTTCTCTCTCCTCTACTTAGTTTCTCTTGATCAGTGCATGTTTGTGTGTGCTCACATCTTTCGTACTCACTCGCTTCTCTCTGATTGCTCAGGACTATGTCACTCAGTGCCGTCAGTTAATTGTAACTTTTTAATTTCTCTCATCCACTTACGGCGCCCTCTCAATCGTCGTTTTTCGGTCACGAATTTGGCTCCCTCAGTTACGCTGGCTAACCCAGTCTCCAACGCAGACTCACCACGCCAGTTCTCCCCAGGAAATCCATCATCCAGCTTCTTCACTGCGGTAATCTGCTCTCCTCAGATCTCACTACTCCTCACCTCCTCCTTGTGCTACGTCTTACTAATACTGATGTGTCAGTCTCTCTCTTACTCTTTGTCTGCTGTATATACAATGCCTCCTTCTCTTCTCTTCTCTCTCTCTCTCCTCTCTCTCTGCTCTTGCGCTTCGTCTCTGTGATACTCTCATCATCTACTCTCGCATTAGTTAGAAAACTCAGAAGCTGTGGTTGACTCGACGAGTCGCCTTGCGCTCATGCTCTCTGGTGTGGTTGTGGGGCGTCACATGTGAAGTTGTGACCCTACCCGGGCCTCCACCATTGGGCACTTGCCGAGCGTGGCACTCAACCCTCTCTTGCTTAGAGCCACGTAAGTCGCATGTGTTGGCAATCTATGACGTCCAGGTGGTGCGCGGTGTGTGCGGTACGTGCTTCGCGAATCAACCGAATGTAATTTATATTTCTCTACTTTGACTGATTGTCTTTTCATAATATAAGAGACTTGTAAATTGATTTCGGTGAGATATTTGGTGTGCACCCCTGTGCTCGTGTTCTAGGGTATATTTTTCTGATTGCCCCTAGCGTACTCTCCTTACTCGCCATCGTGTCTTACTGGCTCTGTCTGTTAGGAATGTGTCGGCCGGGTGCGTAGATGCGTTCAGCGGATCGCTGTCTGCTCTCCTAGTATAGGTCTACCAAGTGACTTCAGGATGTACATTTGCATGCTAATGACACTTTGCATGTGAGACGAGTAGATGAGGGCTTGCTTCAATATGATATATTGGAACTTAATGCAGAACCGACACTTACGTGGGGGCAAAGGAATAAGAACAGAGAGAAACAGTATTATGTACTATGGTGTCAGCCAGCGCTCGAGCTGAGAGTCTGTTGTCAACGATTTATCTTTCGCTCTTATGTGCTAATATCACTCTAGGATGCGAAGAGGCCACCTGCTCAACTTGATCCATCACTCCGCTCCAATTATGAAGCGTTACCTCGCTGTATGATCAAGGTGATAGACGCGATCACACGCATGCGCAGAAAAGTTGCAAGAATGATTACAACTCATTGTGTAGAGCATTTGTTAAGACTCGCATTTATATTGCTCTAATGCTTATGGTGGGAAAATAAGTATTATGTCACCTAGAGTCGCCAAACCTCAAGCAAGTGGAATTTCCTCGGGCTGATTCCCAAAGAGCCTAGTTAACTTCTGTCTCTCTATCAAGGAGGCTAGTGCACTGCATTGCTCCATCGCCTCTCAAGCTGCGCTTCACCTCTAAAATGAGTTTCAGCTGTTGATAAGCTCGATTGACGCATGTGTGAACTGTGGGCGTATCACATCATCCTCTTCAAGCCTACCTGAAAGGGACTCCTGTCGGAAGGAAACCTCAAAACGGGCTACTATACTCGTCCTAGACAACTTATTCCACAACAACTATACGTGGTTGGCCAAGACTCTCAAGATCGAAATCGTGTTCTACCATACTTGTGAATCTCGTGCATATAGATAGAACTGTGACCACTGAACAAGACACAATATGTGTGATAGTAACTTCGTACAAGGCCCGCTCCAGTGAGAGTGGATGGGAGCGTGCCGGCCGGTGTGCAGGGAAGATGCTTGACTCTCACTGCGATATAAGCGTACTCTATGTTGTCGGGTTGTGTAGGAAACACGTTGTGCATACTGCTCGTTGGCACACGCAAGTGACATTTATTAGGAAAGTGGCCACTGAAGACCTGCCCTACTGATAGAGGACCAAGCTCATCGTCGCTAATCTCCCTCGATCTGGGGTGATCGAGGCTCCTACGGACCTACCGATACGATCAATCGCATAACTCTACCCGTGGGATGATGCTAGCTTGATAAGTTGATCACTAGAAAACGGTTGGGCGCGAGGGTCCAAAGTGGAAGTGATAAAGGCCAGAGAGGGGAACTAAGCAATGCACTCTCTGCAGGAGGCGCACCCGTGCTGAGGGTCAGTGTGGCGCTGATGGGTGCCGTTAACCCTCACCACCTGCAGCGTGATGGCCCGTCATGGGAGATGCAGGAGCAGATGTCAGGAGGGGACCATGCAGGGTTGCCTCGAGTGCCCACAGCGCGCTCCTGAGCATTGGTGATAGAAGCTCTGAAGGATCCGTGACAACTTGGACACATTGTGCGTTGTCAGTAACACACTACGACACCCGGCACCGTGGAGCCCTGCGCACTAGCGGTGCGACAAAGTAAGTTACGTGATGCCCCAAGGCTTGATATTTAACCCAACGTAAGATCGTTGGTAACCGACCGACGTTCTTGATTTTCTCGCATTGTAGTTTATTGCTTAGTGTCTTATAGTAGCCACATCTTTGTCTGCACTGTGACTTGCGCATAGGGACAGAGGAGATGGAGGAGAGAGCATCTCGTTCGATAGTCGGGTGCACCGAGGGCTGAAACCAAAACATTAGATACTTTCTCTTCACGGAGTGAAAAACTGGCAACTCGCTATCGGTGGGTGCTTTACTGGGGAGCGTGGACAACCTGCGTGATATTGTCTGATGGCTATCCCACCAACAGCACCTTTTACCACCATTTACCTTGAGTTGAAGGCGGATGCCCCCCGCGCAAAGAGGGGCGCGTCGCACACTCCATGCCCTCATGAGAGAGCGCCGTGTCCATCTTCCTAGGCTAAATTTATGCGGCTGCACAGACTTTTAATACCCTGTGATTACACGCACAGAACGGAATGGGCGTCAATGAATATATACGTGAAAGAACTCTTGTGTACAGGCATCACAAAAAAACATGTGATCTTGCTCTCCATCATTGTCTATTGCAGATTTCTGCTCTTCACAAGTCCTCCTGTACACCCCTAGCTATGTGGAAACGAGCAATTTGATTATATGCAACTAGTATGGACACAATTCTCTCTGAACGTGTATCCATACTTGTGCTCGTCTATCACGTCCAGTTTAGTTATGTATGGCAGAGAGAGCAGACCATATATGATTGTTGAACATTGAATGATAATCCTGCACTCATTCCAAGCATATGAGTGAGCGGCCCAGAGTTTCTCCGCTTGATGGAAGGAGGTTTTCACTCAAAATCTCACGGATACATGCCCTATCGTCTGTCCTTTACACGGATCAGTCGTCCTGTCCTTTGCAGAAAAACAGCCCAAAGCATGATTGTTTCCAACCCCCATGCTTCACAGTGGTGATTGGTATTAGTTTGGAGGTCATGGCTACAGTTCCAGATGCTAAATATCATATCCTTGTGCTCCATCTCATCGCACGTTGAGCAGTTGATGACTGGGCCAAAGGTCAGTGTTTACAAAAATTCCTATTCAAACTATGGTGTTGTGTAGCACTCGTTTAGATAGAAATGGTCTAACAGACCATAATAATAACTTGTATGTCGATTTCACTCCCTTCTATCTCGTAGAATTGCATCATACGAGAGTGGCTCTGTTCGTAGCTATACTTTAAGAATCGGAGCTGGACACATTGTCTGAATGGCGCTTAAGCGCCAGGATCAGCTTGTGTCCATGACTCAGGATTTGAGTCCCGGGCGGCGTAGTTGTGTCAAGACTTAATAGCATAGCAATTAGGGTTAGACGCCTTATTCGTTTCTGTTAGCACTTTCCACTAACCTGTCCCAGCTCAGTCATAGGTCACGGTCAAATTACACAATAACGAGTTTCCCGGTGGTGGTGTCTGTCTGGGTATTGTCTGTTGGCTTCATATCAACCGTTCTTTTTAGTGTGATCTGTTGGAGCCACAACCACCGACGAAACATTTGCTACCTAGTCTAGATGCGTCTCAGTGAATATGGGCGTGGAGCCCTCTGACTTCGTGGTGAAGAAGGCGTACCCACCAGGGTGCAGACAAAGCGCTGATTTGATCACGCTCGCGTTCTAATTGGTGTGAAGTGTGTCATGCTTTCCGCATGTTTTACCTTTCTCATAGAAATTCTCGTCTATCTACCAGCGCGCTTCTTTGCTTTTTCTTCAATAATCAACCTCTCATTATTAGATTCTTCTTGTTTATTCACTAACCACGCCTCTTTGCAGATCTCCTAATCGGCTTCCAGCCTGGTGCAGGTCTACCATGTCTTTATTGGAGTTTACCTATGCAGGTGTTGTATCGTATTGGACTATATGTTTGGTTGCCTCCTTGGTTACTTCCTATGGAGATCTTAGCGCCAGGCTCCGAATAAGGTGGTGGATATCCTCTGTGGTGTGTATGTGTGGTACTCTAAGCTCCATTTGGGAGTCGGTCTATAGATGGAACGAGAGGTTATTTATAAAATTATCTGATATACTAGGAAGTGAATCAGGACGAGCCCAGAGGTCCCCGAGAACAGGTTCTGCCCTATCTCAGATATGATCTATTGTTGGATATCCAGCGAGCTGCTACTTGAGTGATCATAAGGGATGGGGCATTTGCCTCATGTCATTGTGAGATAAAAGGAACTTTATACAGTGAAGATCGCTGTGAGAGCACATGCCGAGAGAAGATAATCAATGTGTGTTGTGTTTTGGTTTTTAGGGTGACCCAGTTACCTGCTCAATAATCAGCTTAGGGTTTGCCAAGTGTTCAGTTATCTCGATAGAAAGTGTTAGCTCCTAATCCACTGTGACCCTAGTGCAATGTAAAGGACACTTTCACATGTTATCCTATACTCACAATATTTGAGGTTACTGGCCACTCGCCGCCACTGCTCTGTCTGTTCTCTTCAATACCATTGGTGCGGCATTCAGGGGTCTTATGTGTCTCGCAAAGGATGTATGCCCACTATGGATTCGCAAGTTGATACTCAAGTACTGATTTACCAGCATAAGCATGTTTCCTCCAAATTTCTTCTCTTTATAGGTGGGTTGTTTAGAACTTGCACCAAATTGGTGGGCTGGTAAGCACATATCTTACATTTAAGATATTCACCTTATTATCTCTGACTGTACACTAGTCACGAGGTGATTAGTACGGTTTGCAGTACTAGGTGCGTCACATTTACGTATAATTACCAATTGCTGTGAAAATGCAGCGGAAGCCTCATCTACTTTTTAGCTAGCTATATTCAGCATTTCATTATGGCACAATAGTGGCACATATTCGCACGAAATGTATAACCTGAAGTCAAGAGTGTTTACTGAAGTTGCTCTTGATGGCTCCCACCATTGTGACATTCTCATTTATTTACATTTTGTTGTACGGCTCACCTATGATAACCTAATTAATTAATCCGTTTACGAGAAAGGATCACCGCTTTGTACAGATATACCGACGAGTCTAATAACGAGAGGAAGCACGATAGGGACCGGCTTGATGTGTGAAGAAGTGTACACCATGGCATAGGTACACTAGCCGCAGTCAACAATCGCACCAAGGTAATATGCCCGAAGTTGGTGGAGTACAATCTACGAGAGGTCTATGATATAAAAATGGTACAACTAGTTTGAGGGTATCTCCCAGTGACCACAGAGTAGCATGGTTAACACAACGCACACAGCGGCCACAGGACCCTTGCTATTAACTACAACGGTTGTTTTTCGCGCGACGCTCTCAAAGATAATTACGCACTTGCTTCATACAGCAGTGAGTAGGTATGTGATACTCGGGCACCCAAAGCAGATGCTCAAGTACTCTTGGAGATTCACAACTCTATGGTACTAACTAGGAATACCGAATGGACTCTATGTCGATAGCTAATCTGTCGAGTAACTTCTCGTATCTTGTTTATACATAGTAAGTGTAGGTGAGATGCAATCATGACGAGAGACGTAAGCTAGTAAAGCAGCCAGTAGTGATGGTGGAGTGTCAATTGTAGGCGCTACGATTGGACCATGATGAACGTATTTGAAAAAAAAGCAAGGAGAGAACAGAGGGGACGTGTGACGAATTAGAACACTCGACTGATCAGGAACAAGGAGTAGGAGCTGAAAAGAGAGAGGATGGATGTTGAGTACAGATGTTTGATGCAAAAAAAGTTGATACGAAGTAGAATGCATTTATTCATTCGAACAAGCATTGAGATAATTGCAGGAGAAGATCGAAGAACGCAAATATGGCAGGATACGGCGACGTACTGCCGTGTGATAGTACTTCTTAGCTCGATAGTTACAAGCCATGACTGCAAAAAAACACTGCCCTGATTAGAGAGGAACAACAGAAAACTGCAGATGATGATGACGACTGACTCGCTATTCAAAGGAGTAGGTAGAAATGTTACATTTTGTTTGCTCTTGTTAGGAAGCAGATCACTCCGACCTTATTGCTGACTAACATGATCTGTAACTGGGAGAGCTTAAGATAAGCATCGAAAGACGGATAAAACTAGCAGAAGGATATGAGAACAAATGGTGCACGGTATGGACTAAACGGATGCAAGAGACTCGTGGCAGGACTAAAGTTTGATCTCAAAACAAACGCATCTACTTACGGACCGCTGACATGCTGTAATTACAAGTCCAGTCAAAGTAAATGGCACAAAATGCGAATAGAATCCTACTTCGATGCGTTCTGCCTACAACAAAGTGTGTTTGTGTTCGGGATGTTGCATTGAAAGTGGCTAGATTGTGTTCACAATTGCCACAGTAGAGGAAACGTTGATTGGTGTTAACAGGGAAAACTCTGACCACATTCTGGAGTCAAGATCACTTTTTCCACATGAAAAAAATGCAAGCCTATGCAACATTAACCAATTAAAAACAGTACTGTTAGCAATGTGGTGTGTAGTTAGCTAAAAAGGGCCCAATATATTAATCACTGCGTATTGGCTTTGCTTGAAAGTGTCGCCCTGCCCAATGCATTGTGTTCGGGCCATTTGTGCAAGAAAATTATATTTTCAACATTGTGAGGCACGGGACGAATAGAAGCTACATTAAATAATTCACTTTTATTTTATTTCTGGGGCTGATCGGTGCCTGCATCTGATGGTCGTTCTCAGCGGAGGGGAGGATGGCAGCAGACTGGGGGTCCGCCTTCTTCAACATCCCTACTCTTCTCCCTTTCCGCCACTGACAGTTGACCAAAAGATGTGGGTAGATACATTCAGACAAATTAAATGGTTTCCAAAATTGCAACAGTTGCCTACCCGGCGGCGCAAGGCATCTGATTGGAGCACCTACTGTCAACTGCCCGAGACAAAATTAGGGGAGACACAAGGCATATCGTTGCGGTTTTTTACAGCAAAGTTTGGTGATCGACTAGTTAATGCCGACTGGGTTTGGCCAGATTAAACCTGCAGTCTAAGCGGTTGTGGGTTCTTGCTAAGCTAAACATATGGAATGGTTTTAAGCTGGTCATACCATGGAGGGATAACGGCTGTTGGTGGAAGAAGGAGGTGCGACAAAATTGTATTTTAACTCAGACCACTAAAACAAAATAACAAACATAGACCAACAGGAAACAGTTCTGTTCTGGTGCAGAGGACAGGAACAACGACCCACAAACACAGGGTGGGAAAAGGATACCTAAGTATGGTTATCAATCAGAGACAACGATAGACAGCTGGCCTCTGAAGTGGGGAGACCATTTACCAGGCCAAACACATAGAAATACCAAAAACAAGACAACATAGAACACCAGACATAGAATGCGCCCCCCAAAACTCACGCCTGACCTCAACACAATAGAGACATAAAAAAAGGATCTCTAGGTCAGGCGTGATAATGGATCATTTGGAGCTATTTGATTTTAGAATTTTAAGAACCCTTTAGGTAGTATATATAAAAAATTAAAACATTATTTGATAAAATATAAGAAATTTGCCTTTACTACGATTCGTCCATGAGAAACGCATTGAGTAAGTATATTCATAAATGGCAAATTAAGACAGAAAAAAATGAATCACAAGGAATAAGTTTTTTTAAGTGTCTGTCATATAGTGCGAGGAGATATAAGCAAGCTCAGGACACATATTAACCCCTGATTTTTTGTTAGGCACGCAAAACTACCTCCATACAGTACTTCCCATTTCATCTGTGTGGGTTACTTCAGACGAGTCCCATTGACACTTGTGGGGGTCGTAGAGGCCAACGGAGGACACAACTGTATAGCAAACCATCAATTGCTAAGACTTCTCGTGAGAAACCGGGGATTTTCGGACGTCTGATGGTCTGACAAACACTGCTGTACCCGACACCTGTCCACCGCAGATGCGAAGGCCGACATAGGCGATGCTTAAAGTACAACTGTGTTGATGTGGGATTTTTTATTGATGTAACTAGATGTGACCACACAAGGTGTATCAATAGACTCCCACGGATTTAAATAGCTTTGGGCTCGCTGAGTAGGAACATTATAGTTACCAAAAGTGAGTGCACCGATATGACATTTTTGGGGCCGATACCGATATCCAAGTAGTTTTCCTTAGCCAAGAACCACCGGGATACCGATAACGATATCGACATTTTTTTGTTGGCCTTTTAACATTCTAGTACAGTAAATAGTTTAGAAGGAACACACACAGACGCAGCGCCTTAGGCACTGCAGTCCTCAGGGCAAGAGTGCCGTCACTACAGCCCTGGTTCGAATCCAGGCTGTATCACATCCGGCCGTGATTTGGGAGTTCTGCTCATAGAGGCGCACACAATTGGGGCGCCCGCTAAGCGTCGTCGGGGACTGTCATTGTAATAAAGAATTGTTTCTTAACTGGACTTGCCTAGTTAAATAAAGGTTACACACACACACACAAAACACACACAACCACAATGACCAAAACAGTTAATGTTGGATTTATGTATATCCCCATTACCAGAAAATACATCATCCAAAACTGAGTGTGGTGGTCACTTACTTGCTGTGCTTGTCATTGTGCATGTGTTCAGTCATTTCATTCTCAACCAGGATTTCTATGAACGCCGTTTGGGTCTTTGAGTGTCAACAAAGATACACGTCAATAACACTGATTTGAAGGGTCCAAATACAAAATAATCTGTTTCAGTTAGCTATAGTTAGTGTCATCTAAAATAACCCTGAAAATAACCCATTATATAAGACAGTTTCTTATTTTAAAACTGGTCAGAACCATCTATGTGACGCTAGCCACAATAAGGATTAGCCACAAAAGTGAGAGGGAGAGAACTTTAAGAGGTGGTTAGCCTTGGACAGAATAAACAAGTATGGCATGAGTTCTACTATATGGTAAGTGTCGAATTAAATAGGGAGAAGTGCGCACTAGTGCGGAATAGTAGACATACTTTATTTTGAAGGCTAATCGAGCTGTCATAACAATCCCGAGCACTCTATAGATCCTAAGTCATTTAGCTTGTGGCCTTCGCCCATTCACAACACATAACCAGGTATCATCAACAAGCAGCGGACAATCGGCGCTCTACTAACAGCTCAGTGTGAATGCTCGTGTCTTGCAGACTTAATCAGCACTGTTCGACTCCTCGTCAATCACATTCATTTACCTCACTTCCAATAAGAACGTCCATAGACTGGTGGGTCGCGAGGCTGAGCGGGTTTACGCTATGCGTACAATATGGCCAGTGTTTAATCTTAGAACAGAGTTAGCAGACGTGATGGCTTAGCTATGATTTTCATGGAACTTATGGGTGCAGTAATCAAGTACTTTCGAGAGCTAGGCATAAGGACAAATCAAGTGGACAGATCCGTAGGGCCTCTTAAGATGTATACTTCACAGAATATGAATAAGTGATTCGCATGAAAAATATGGAAAATAACCAACGTATTTTCGAGTATATCTGTGGTCACTTGGTTTTATCAAGGCCTTGGTTGTATTTGATGTACCTCAAGACTAGAGTTTATCCAAGTCAGTATAGATGCGTCATGGCTATACCACCAGTAATGGTGACATGGAGAAGAGCAGGTCGGAGACAATAGAACTTTCTAGCCGTATCTCACTTATTTACTCTCTCAACGCTATCCATTACAGAGCTCTGCTGTTAGTGGAGTCATCTGTTGGTGTAGGAACACTATAGCGTTCTAGCCCTTGATTGTGCGCTTAGATATGCAGCTGCATTATCTGTAAGAACAAGAGCCTCGCTCTATGGCAGTGCGCCTCGTCTGGAGAGACTCAGTCACCCGCGAGGCCAAAACAGCATATATGGTAATCTTGTCATTATGGACACGCGCGAACAAGAAAGCACCCGCCACTCGTCAGTGATAACAGATAGGTTACGGCGTTCCATAGGTATATGGTCTAGTGAATCAAGGATCCGCCACGCCGCCTTATTGGCCGTACAAATGTGCGACGCCAAGTGACACTCCGCACCAACACATATTCACACACAGATGAGCCCTACACAATAGAAAACTACAACATCGAACGAGCGCAATGTGCTGTGTAGACCTTCTCCCTAAAATCGCTCCTCGCAGGAGAGGATCATGAGGACACTTGATGCCGTATCTGCGTACGTGCAAGTCGGTTGAGCTCGAGACACAATAAGGGGTAATGCTCTATTAGTATGGAAATTAAGTTGCACACCACACGCGCGAGTACGGGCTCCGTTACATCGTGACGTGTCACTTTCGCAATCGGTGACTTCCCTTATGCGCACGCTTATCGCATCCACACGCGCTAGCCTCAAATAGTGCTGTCGTGGTTGAACAACCTATCCTCTCGTCATCCACCATGTGTGTGTAGGGCTACTTCTCTGCTGCCATCGTGCTCTCCAAAGCACACAGCAATTTGGATGGTGATCAGCACTAGTGAATAGGCCTGACGTGGTTGAATGGTGGGTGTGGTGTGGGAACCTTAGTCATTTTGCATTTCAGGCATTGCATGCCGATCAGCATTCGTTCAAAGCCGCTGTTTTGTAGTGTGTGCTGTTAAGGAGCTAGCTCTTTTGTGGAGCCACCGCTCGCTGCGTGTGTTAGAAGGATAGAGTCGTGGATATGTCAAAATTCGACACAAACCTTCAGAATATTGGTGTTAGATGTTGTGGAGTATGACACATTACTATAAATCTTTATAGTGTTTTATTTTATATTTAGAGGCGATAAGGTGATAAGTTTGATTAGATTCGTGTAGTGTGAAAAAAAGCAATTGTCTCCCAGTGCTGTTGTGATCGTGGATGTAGTGTGGGTCCGTGTGTTGTGTCTGCTTGCTTGTGTGCTGTTGTGTGTGAGACAGAGAGAGAGAGAGACTGGGACTAGCCTTCTGCCTTGAATGCACCACT
>NC_036873.1:7162670-7178830 GCF_002910315.2 Salvelinus sp. IW2-2015
TTGCAATGACAGAGTCAACGTTTTCTAAGTCTCACAAGGTTTTCACACACTGTTCTGTATTTTGGCCATTCCTCCATGCAGATCTCTCTACAGCGTTGATGTTTTGGTGTTGCTGGGCAACCACGGATTTCAACTCCTCCAAAGATTTTCTATGGGTTGAGATCTGAGACTGCTAGGCCACTCCAGGACTTGAAATGCTTCTTCGAAGCCACGCCTTCCGTGCCCGGGCGTGTGTTTGGGATTCATTGTCATGGCTGAAAAGACCAGCCACGTTCATACTTCAATGCCTTGCTGATGAAAGAGTTTTCACTCAAATCTCACGATACATGGCCCCTTCGTCTGTCCTTTACACGGATCAGTTCGTCCTGTCCCTTTGCAGAAAAACAGCCCAAAGCATGATTGTTTCCAACCCCCATGCTTCACAGTAGGTGATGTGGAAGTCTCATGGAGATGCAACTCAGCATTCTTGGCCTACGTGAATATCTCAACGCACGACGAGGTCGGGCCTTGTGTTTTCGACGCGGCCAGTTGTGAGATTTTTACAAAAAGTTAATTTTGGTTATCGACCATATGACATTCTCCAATCTTCTTTATTTTTGAAAATCATCCAAATGTCCTTTAGAAACTTCGACGGCCTGGACATGCTACTCTGCCTACCAGCGGGAACGTGTCTGTCGATGCGCAGGTAATTTGAGTCCCTGGCGCCCTAGTTGTTACTGATGTAGCTTTGTTACTTTTTGCGATCCCAGCTCTCGCAGGTCTTCACTAGTCACCAACTCCCCGTTCTGTGGTTCTTGATTTTTGCTCACCGTTCTTGTTCTTTTGACCCCACGGTGAGTCTCTGCGTAGGAGCCCCAGATCCGAGGGAGATTATCAGTGCTGTAAGTCTTCCATTTCTAATAATTGCCTCCACGTTGATTTCTTCAAACCCAGCTGCTGACTATTGGCAATTCAGTCTTCCCAGCCTGTTGCAGCCCCGTATCGTCTACAACATTTCTTGTTCTGGTTGTCCTTTGACAGCCATAGCTGAGTGTTGGTTCTGTCTTGCCATAGTGAGTTTGGAGTGTGACTGTGTTGAGTTGGACAGGTGTCTTTTATACTGATAACAGTTTTCAAACAGGTGCCCATCACAATACAGGGGAACGAATGTCGAGACAAGGAAGCCTCTTAACCAGAAGAAGCTTACAGGTCTGTGAGAGCCCAGAAATCTGCTTGTTTGTAGGTGAACCAAATACTTATTGCCACCATAATTTAGCAAATAAATTCATTAAAAAAACCTACAATCTGATTTTCTGGATTTTTTTCGCTATTTTTGTCTGTCATTGTTGAAGTTACCTATTGTGGAAAAGATTACAAGGCCTCTCTCAAACTTGTTTAAGCTGGGAGGAACTTGCCACAATTGGTGCTGATAAATTTACTTTTTTCCCCACCTGTAAGTGTGGCGTTCTGCATTTAGTTCCACATTTATTATAGTGAAAAGGCCAATCCCCTCATCTACTTCTCATATCAGTCTGCAAGCCCTGTGCTGTGTTTACTAGGAGGAAAGCAGCTGGCCATCGCACGACCCGTACCAATTACCTACAGGACTGTCAGAGGCAGGGCGATGGGCTAGGTCAGCAGGGGGCAGACAGACTGACTAATGAAACAGGCTGATGAAAGTCTTTATGTCCCGCGGAGCACGACACGCAACACACGCAGGCGCAACACGGCCGCGCAAACCCACTGTCTTAGCAGAGGGTTTATGCGCACCGCACAGCCTGAGTCACACCATTACCAACAACAGAGAGCATGCATGCACTGTCGAAGTAAACAGCTTCTGTTTTCTAACAGAAAGACGAGAGAGATGCGAGGAGAGAGAGAGGAAGATGAGAGAGGATGAGAGAGAGAGAGAGAGAGAAGAGAGAGAGAGGAGGAGAGACGAGAAGAGAGAGAGAAGAGAGAGAGAGAGAGAAAGAGAGAGACGAGAGAGAAAGAGAGAGAGAGAGAGAGAAGAGAGAGAGAGAGAGAGAGAGAGAGAGGAGAAGGAGAGGAGAGAGGAGAGAAGAAGATGAAGAGAAAGAGGCGGGAGAGAGGAAGGAAGAAGAGAGAGAGAGAGAGGAGAAGAGAAGAGAGAGACGATGAGAAGAGGAGAGACGAGATGAGAGAGAGAGAGAGCCGGAGAGAGAGAGAGTAGAGAGAGAGGAGAGAGAGAGAGAGAGAGAGGGAGAGGAGGGAAGAAAGAGAGAAGAGAGAGAGAAGAGAGAGAGGAATGGAGAGAGAAGAAGGAGAGAGAGAAGAGAGAGAGGAGAGAAGAGAGAGGAAGAGAGAGAGAGAAGAGAGAGAGAGAGAAGAAGAGTGAGAGAGAGAGAGGAGAGAGAGGCAGAGAGAGAGACGAGAACATAGGAGTGAGAGAGAGGAGAGAGAGAGGAGAGAGAGAAGGAGAGAGGAGAGAGGAGAGAGGAGACTGAAGAGAGGAGAGAGAAGAGAGAGGAAGAGAGAGAGAAATGATGGAGAGAGACAGAGAGAGAGAAGAGAGAGAGAGAGAGAGAGAGAGAGAGAGACCAGGGGGGAATGAGGATCGTTTACTGCCGGACAAAGATGGGCACTCCCGAATCATCAACAGCAGACAAAGTCACAACCCTTGTTGCTCTGCCAAACCACATGTCCAACCTCGTCAATCACATTCATTATACCTGCACCCCAAAAGCAAAAATGGGGCCAGTGGCCTTACAAATCAGCCTCAGTTAATCTTATACAGCAGTACCAAGGACTACAGTAATATCTAGGGCCTAGAATGAGTGGCCTAGTTGATAGCGATGAAAATAGGATGGCGTATAGGTTGAGTGTTAGTATACCAGAGATGAATATAGGACTGTTGCGTGATAAAAGGAGGACCAGAGAGCACAGAGCATAGCTCCAGTCCGACACTTTTCTTTCAATACTCCAAATTTCAAACAGAGCTCTGCCTGTTTGGGACACTGTGCTTGGGCTGAGTGAGCTTTAGAAAACTGTCAACCTGCCAGAACGGCATGTCAATGGGCCCTCGTTCTGGAAGACTCAGCCACCCGGGGCCCAAAAACAGACGAGGCAAGGGAACAGAACCGCACTGTTCGCTGATCAGACGTGAACAGGGTCTGACTCCCGAGACCGCGCGTGCACGAGCCGTGAAACGTCACACCCCAACAACAATTACACGCTCCACCACACACACAATACACACTTTCTTCTCTCGTCCTCAAGAGAGGAAACAGACCCGTCCACGGCGCTGACAGCGGAGCATAGAGTAGCGCATCGTGCTCAGCGTTGACTTATTCCCGCCGCTCGCCATGCCTTCCCCCCGACTAGCCCAAAGGAGGAGGTGAACCCTTTTGGATCCCTTGTGTGGTCCTGGCTGCAGCACCCCTTGGTGTTACCACAGAATGAGCCTGACTGTCGTGTGTGTGTGTGTGTGTGTGTGTGTGTGGTGTGTGTGTTGTTGTGTAGGTGTGTGTGTGTGTGTTGTGTGTGTGTGTGTGTGGTGTGTGTGTAGTGCCCGTATGCGTGTGCGTGTGCGTTGTGTGTGGTGAGACAGAGAGAGAGAGAGACTGGGACTAGCCTCTGCCTCTGATCAACTTAGCGCTCTCGCTAGCTTAGCAACGCGCTGAGCCAACCCATTCCTAGTCAATGCCATTCTAAGTCAATTTCACAAATAAGGACACTGTCCATCCATCCTTCACGGCATTGATTCATCATTCATTTAACTTCACCTGTGCCTGAGATTGAAGCCCGAGGGAAAATATCAGCTTGAATGCATTCGAGTCGAAGGTAGCGTGATACACGGCGATGAACTTGAATTCAACACGGAGTTTCTTGAGGATCGAAAGCTGGCAAGGCGACGAAAGTTATCAAATGTGAGTGCGTGCAGTCTCTGCAGACAAAAAGATTAAATTCAAATTAGTTTTAAGTTTGAATCACTGGTTAAGCTTTAAGAATTGGCTACCGACTGATCTCTGTTGGAACCGTGACAATTGAAAAGCTCAAAGTTGGAATTGTCTGCAGCACTTGATTTCACAGGCCTTGAGGTGATTTCGATTCCCTTGTTGATGCAGCTACATTAAGCAGCGTAATAAACAAGTATGGTAACGACCCTAAACTATCCCAAACATGAAACGGTCTTAAACTAGCCCCAATATGGAAACTAACATCCATCTGCTTCCTCATAAAACTGTCAACGCCAAAGTAGCTTGTACACCGATTGATAGATCTACTGTCTGTGTAGGCACCTGCCAGCCCACATACCAAGCCAAAAAAATTATTTCATCCTCCTTTAACTCCTTCACTTCTGTCCCCGCTACTCATCTTATCCTCCCCTCTTCTCTTTCCCGTCGGTCTCCTTTCGTCTTTTCCTCTCTTCCTTCCTCGTTGAAACCGGCAATGTACAATGAGACAACCGCTTGGATACATAGTTGTCACTGGCCGTGACAAGAAAAGGTCACATTTCATTTATTTTATTTTTTTATGAATCATGCCTGGCGGAATTTTTATATATTGGGAAAAGTGCCTGAAAGGAACCAAATCAGAGTGATCTAGGCTTGTGGTATTAGAGTAGATGTTTCCCCTCCTCTTTCTGATCTATTTAAAATCAAAATCTCCTTTGTCTCCCTTCAGCTGTGATTTTAGCGTTTCCCCCGCCGCTGCACTATTTGGAGACCGGGCTGCCTTCAGGAACTATTTAGTCACGTAATAAATGAAAGAGTATAACATTTTCATATTTTATTCTAGGGACTGTTGAGGTCAGTATAAGACCCAGGCTATCTTACTAGAGAAAACAGCAGGCTGCATACCAGGCAGACTTCAGTCAAAATAAATAGAAAGCTTAAGCGTCCGTGCTGGGTGACGAGGCAGAGAAATAACAGGCTGCGTTCCAATGTTGGAACTCAGTCTAAATCGGACAGTATGGGAAGAGACAAGGAGTACCGGTTTACGGAGAGAGAGAGAGAGAAGAGAGAGAGACGAGAGAGGAGAGAGGAGCTGTCCACGGTGAAGCCTTCTCCCTCACTCACAGCAGAGAGAAAGAGGCAGTATACAGAGGAAGAGAGATAGAGAGAGTGGAGAGAGAGAGCTGCCCGGTGGAGCCTTCTCCTCGCAGCAGAGAGAGAAAGGGGGCACTCCCAGGTGTAAACACACACTAATGTCTGATTCTCATCCAAAATAGGCTAGCAAACAAAAGTGACTCGCAATCTCTATCTTCTCTGTCTCACTCAAACACACACACCACACAACAAACACAACACACACACACACACACACACACCACACACACACAACACACACACACACACACAACACACACACACAACACACACACACACACACACAACCACACACAACACACACACACAACACACACACATCTCTGTTCCATCAGTGGTGGTATCTGCCATGTGCCTCCCAGTGGGGCGGGGGCTCCTGTGGGAAGCACAGCCCTCAGCCACATCACGTTTTCTGCTGACCAAGCACTAGCAACACTGGCTGTATGTGTTTGTGTTGTGTGTGTGTGTACTTGCGTGTGTGTGTTAGACGAGGGGATGGGGTGCAAGTACACGTTAGCCAATGAACTGCCTCTGGGTGACGTTCAAACTTCCCTGCCATCAGTTCAGCGCCAAATCAACCAGCACCATACACCAGCTAGACACAAACGAAGTTGCGTTGACAAGAACCAAGTTGCTACCACGCACAACAAGCTACAGGTTTCCGTTTGTCCGGGGATGCCGAACCATTCCGTCACTAACCCAGAAATAAACTCAACAGCGAACGATTAAAGAGAACAGAAAATACGCTTGACTTACAACGGGCAGCGAAGACGGCAAAAGAGTACAATCGATACTTCCAAAACTCTCAAGGGGAAGCTGGAGTAAAGGTTGTAGAGAAAGTCACAAGGTTCACAGTAAGTCTAGCAGTTTCAAAACAGACACGGACAGTGTGTGTGTTTGTATGTATGTGTGTGTGTATGCTCCTACGACTGCTGCCAGGAAGTGCAGTTTTCAAAGCTTCTTAGAAAGCGGTGCTAAGCAACCTAGTTCGGGAATGCCTCTCTGGGAAAAAAATACTTTGATATCTCTCTCTGTTTTTTTTTAACTAGCGCTCCTCGCTAGCTAGCAAGAAGCTGAGCCAACTCATCCCTGTCAATGCCATTCTAAGTCTATTCACAAAGACACTGTCCATCCATCCATTCACGCATTGATTTCAGTCATTCATTTAACTTCACCTGCCTGAGATTGAAGCCCAGGGAAAATATCATTGAATGCATTCGAGTCAAGGGAGCGTGAATACACGGCGAGTGGCACTTGAATTTCAACACCGGAGTTTCTTGAAGGTCGAAGTTGCAAGCGGACGAAGTTAATCAAATGTGAAGTGCGTGCAGTCTCTCAGACAAAAAGATTAAATCAGAATTAGTTTTAAAGTTGAATCACTGGTTAAGCTTTAAGAATTGCTACCGACTGATCTCTGTTGGAGACCGTGACATTTGAAAAAGCTCAAAGTTGGAATTCTGGCAGCACTTGATTTCACAGGCCTTGAGTGTGATTTCAGATCCCTTTGTTGATGCAGCTACAGTAAAGAAGGCTAATAAACAATTATGGTAACGACCCTAAACTATCCCAAACATGGAAACGGTCTTAAACTAGCCCAAATATGGAAACTAGTACATCCATCTGCCTTCCTCACTAAACTGTCAACSCAAAATAGGCTGTGTACACCCGTTGATATATCTACTGTCTGTGTAGGCACCTGCACAGCCAATACAAGCCAAAAAAATTATTTCATCTCTCCTTTACACTCCTTCACTTCTTCCCCCGCTACTCATCTTTACTCCTCCCTCTTCTCTTTCCCTCGGTCTCCCTTTCCTCTCTTTCCTCTCTTTCCTCTCCTCGTTGAAACGGCATGGTACAGATGAGACAACCGCTTGATACATAGTTGTCACTGGCCGTGACAAAGAAAAAGGTCACATTTCATTTATTTATTTTTTTATGATATCATGCCTGGCGGAAGAGTAGGAAACGTATTGGGGAAAAAAGTGCCTGAAAGGAACCAAATCAATCACACAGGCTGTGTATTAGAGTAGATGTTTCCCCTCCTCTTTCTGATCTATTTAAAATCAAAATCTCCCTGTTGTCTCCCTTCGAGCTGTGATTTAGCGTTTCCCCCGCCGCTGCACTCTTTGGAGACCGGCTGCCTTCAGGAACTATTTAGTCACGTAATAAATGAAGTATAACATTTTCATATTTTATTCTAGACTGTTGAGGTGCAGTATAAGGACCCAGGCTATCTTACTAAGAGAAACAGCAGGCTGCATGACCAGGCAACTTCAGTCAAATAAATAGAAAGCTTAAAGCTCCAGTGCTGGGTGACGAGGCAAGAGAAATAACAGGCTGCTGTTCCAATGTTGGACTCAGTCTAAATCGGAGCAGTATGGGAGAGACAAGGAGTCCGTTTACAGAGGAAGAGAAGAGAGAGAGAGAAGACAGAGAAGAGAGAGAGAGCTGCCCACGTGAACCTTCTCACCTCACCACAGCAAGAGAGGAAAGAGGCATATACAGGAGAAGAGAATAGAGAGTGGAGAGAAGGAGCTTCCACGTGAACCTTCTCCCCTCACGCAGCAGAGACGAAAAAGGGAGGCATCCCAGTGTTTGTAAACACACCCCACCCATTCGATCAAGCATCCACCATGAAATAGGCGTCCTATGAACAAATCAAAAGCATGAGACTCGCATCATCAGCTCTCTTCTCACTCACACCCACCACACTACACCACATCACAACACACACAACACACACACACACACAACACACACAACACACACACAACACACAACACCAAGTCACACACACGACATCCACACACCACACATTAACACACACCACACACACCCACATCACACACCCCATCACAGCACATCTTACAAATCACCATCAGCTGAGCACACCACACACACATCTCTGGTTCATCGAGTTTGGGGTATCTGCCGAGTTGGTGTGGTGCTTGTCCAGTGTGGCGGGTGCTTTGCTGTGTGGGCTGTGTGGAACGACAGCCTTGTCTGTTGATGTCCACGATCTACTTGTCTGCTGACCTAAGCGCACTAGCAACACTGGCGTGATGTGTTGTGTGTTTTGTGGATGTGTGTGCGCACGGCACGCCCCTGTTGATTTGTAGTGTGTGTGGCTACGTGGGTCGTCGTACTCATCAATTTCTGGTAGCATATTATAAGCTGCAATTAGCAGTGTAGAACAGGCTTCAAATGAAGTTAATGTGTAGAAACATGCTAGCCAATACAACTTTGTCCATATTTGCAGTAATCTTCCACAGTTGATGACGTCGATTCGAAAGATAAAGGATCTGTCCCCATTATCTAATAGAACCGATTTACGAGCAGCAGACCATCATTTAACAACCATAGCGAACGTTACACACTAGGACCCACAAACGATAAAGTTCTTCCTACAGCGCGTTCCGGACAAGCACAACGCCAATATGCTACACAGTACCTACAACAAGATATTACAAGGGTTCCGTATTTGTCCTTTTCAAGGATTCCAGATAACAATGCACATCCGTCATTACCACCATAATTCCGTACCACAACACAATCAAAACTGCACTCTACTACAGCGCAATTTGCATTCATCATACTGCATGTGAGAGAGACAGAGGAATGAACGAGGCTCGCTTCCGAACTCACAAACGGGGCACGAGCCGACATGACCGGCATAGCTAACTAACTCTTACCAATCTCTCACCTATTTATCCTTCCAAATACTCTTCCAAGTGGTGGATAGCTGCATTCTTTCAACTGTCTGCTGCTCATGTACGATAGACTCGCATTCTCTACTATCCACATTGGTCCTCTCGCTTCTCTCTCTTCCATCCTAGTCTAGACGATTCCCCTAGCACGTCTCTCAGACATTCTCTAACATCGCTCCATCGCCGATTGTCTTCTCTCTCTCTCCTCCTCTCTTCTCTCTCCTCTCTTTTCGTCTTTCTCTTCTCCTTCTCCCGTAATGTATGATTAGTATAGATGTAGCTTACTTAACTACCGCTAGTAATTCGCTATGCACAGTTGATACCAAGCTGCAAAGTGTTTATATCCCAATATCTCTCTCTTGAGGTAGTCCGACAGCATTCCTTGTTAAGTCAAAAGAGCATCAGCATGCAATATATCTTAGTTCTATGCTCTTAAAGCCACTGCTCAAAACTTATTGAACCCACATATTTTTTAAATCAGATCCAACTCGCTCGCTCCAGTCCCCGCCGAATGGATGTTACTGCTGGGAGAATGACCTACTACTAGAGAAAAAAAAACTTTCTTATCTTTAGCCAATAGCGCACTCTGTTAGCACACTCTTCATCGAATATGACAGATCCAGAGTTGAAACCCGCGTTCAGGAGGCAAAACATGAGCCCACTCTCGTGGAGGTCCTTACACCACGTACGACCCTGTCGTCAAGTCCCAGCTCAGGTATGTAACTAAACCACACTAGCTCTGCCATGCATGACTAGGAATCCTAGAGTTAAATCTTGAGCAGGGTCATCTTCCCTTACCCTTGTGGTCATACGCAGAGCGATCAGAACCAGGCTATCCGCTTCTATCTAGTGTCAGGAGACTTGTAGTCAAATCTGCTCCTGCAACTAGCTTGTGTTCTCGCCATAGAATATCAACGGTCCGGAATTGGGATCGGATGAGCGGCACTGCTTAATTCGGAAGAATGTCTTGTCATGAGTCGCAACCTATGAATATAGACAAATTCCTTGTCGCCTCCTTATCGTTCTCTGCGGAGAAAACAAACAGAGAGAGACGAGAAGGTCTTTTTTATAGAAGAGGGAAAACAACCAGCCTTATTTTTGGTGGAGAGAACTAAGGGAGATGAGGAACAAGGGAGAACGAGAGAAAGAAAAGACGAGAACGACACGGAAGAGGAAAAAGACAGTGAGAGAGAGAGAACGTGGCCGTTGAGAATACCTGATGGGGGAAGGCAGGACAGAAAAGAACGAGAACAAGACTGAGGAACGACAAGAGAGAAGAGGACACAGATCAGAAAGAAGAAGCAACCACACCAACAGAGAATCAGAAGAAAGAGAAGAGACAGTACAGCACTGAAACACGGAGGACAGAGAGACCCAAAAGGTGAGACAGAGACGGCAGGGACGGAAAAGTGGGGAGACGGGAGGAACCATCAAAGCAGACGAGAAACCAGAGACCCAGAGACAAGAGACAAAGAGGACCGAAGAGAGAATGTAAACCGAGGCCGGAGAGAGACCGAGATAGGTGGAAACAATGGCCGGAAGTGATCGAGACAGAGAGGACAACGAGCGACCGGGCGAAGAACGAGAGGAGAAGTAGAGGAATGACAACCAGAGAACCCCACGAGACCCCCAAGAGGACAAGGTAGCCCAGAATGGGAACCCAGAGGTACCATTCGGGGCACGAAACGAAACCAACGGACCAACTGAAAAGACGGAGGCACCGAAAGCGGAGTTGATAAAGAGGAAAACAATAGCGTCCATAAATGTATCAATTCTCGTGCAGTTTATATCTATGGGCGTAAACATTGAGGTTTTTCTATCTGCATTAGTGAAGGCTAGCTTTGGGCCTACAGGGACCTTAACGACCAAATGCATTTGAACGTCATTCCACGGAGTTAAAAGGAACAACACCAGAGATTAATTCAAGAGAGAAAAGCTGCGAAGTGGAGAGTTGAAAACAAAGAGAAGAGCGGCCAGAAAATGAATGATTGGGAAAATTTGGCAAATGGTAAAAAGAGGATGATGGCGGGTTGCCGTCTATGTGTGACATATTCCAACCAGTCACAAGAACGTAGGGTCAAACCTCTCATATAGGACTTAATATTAACTCTGGCAGAATTAAGCAAGTTTTCTGCAGTAAAGTTATACACCAAATTTTGACTCGAGGGAACAGGAGAAGGGAAAGACCGTTTTCGGTCTTTTATCTTGAGAGAATGTGAATGTGCAGGTAGATACCGTCTGTAGAGGTGCCGATCTTTATTGGCATCATAAAAAGCGCATAGAAATATTACATCCAAGCCGAAACTGAAAATCTTATCAGAAACATTTTGGTTGTTTTCACAGCTTCTCTATTCCTTAGGAACCGTCAAACTGATGTCATTTGGACATTTTGCAAGTTCGCCCCGGTCCATAAACGCTCACTGAAACTTTACAGAGTCAATTAGATTGAAAAATGTATTATACAATTTATGACATTATTCTGGTGAGCAGGGTTTATTAGTCTTCTTAGGGGCAACATATGAAGACAAGAAGAGAAGCTAGCATGAATCTCTAAATTATAGACAAGTTACTAAGTTGACCCAATTCGGGTAGCTGAAAGGCAAAACAGCTGGACCTGCGCACCGACTAGTGTATTCCTCTGCCAGTCTATCTCCGTCAGGACACTGATGATCCGGATAGCATCTGGGGGTGTAGGGGGTGGACTCTGGCTCCTGTTGAACGTCGCCAAGGACGCACGCCTGATTTCCCTCTGCGTCACTCGTTACTTGGTTGAGCCCCTGTCTCAGAATCCTGGAGCTCGGGTGGATCTAGAACTCGTTATGTTCATTCCTCTCGAATGCTGGCTCTGACAATTAAGGGATAGCACTGAAGACGCGCATGGCTCAGCGCACCACGGGCCTGCTGCAGGAGCCCTCACCTTCAAACAATAGGGGGCTCAATCTTCACCATTAGATAGATAGGAAAACCAAGTCCACGGCTAGAAGGTCCTGAAATACACTTAGGGATGTCTGAACCGCAGGGGAAATGTCAGGGGGTCCAGTCTCGGAATCCTTCTTCAGTCATGTAACTTCCTCACTAATTTGGGTGGTGGTTATTTTCCTGGCCCCTCCGTTTTTTTTTTACTAACCGCGCGATGCGTCGGCCTTGAGTTTAACCTGTGGAACAAACCAAGGGCCACAGAGAAGTTGCATCTCTTCCACGTGAGTGTGCACTAGTGAACGGCGCATGCGGACTTATAGCGGACGCCGTGGACGGCATCAGAAACTGCAACGCGCAGATCGATAATGTGGGCCGAAGTCATACGGAGTTTCAGACCTGCTTAGGCAACGGCCTCTGCATTACGCAGCTCCTACAGGGTTTTGACAGACTCTAACATAACAGACTAATTATGAATGTGTCAGATTTCTTCTTGAAATGATAACATTGCTTGTAGAGCTGAGACTACAGTGTGAATTTTGGGACCGCTGGACAGCGAGCACACCTGTGTACAGGGAAGAAACACTGATGGACTGATGTGTGTAGTGCAGGTGTGACCGGAGGAATGACTGTGTTTGGACAGCAGTGACGAGCAGGGCTGCACAATACCAGCGAATTCGTGTCAGCAACACCATGTTCAACCTGTCAAAACGGACGGCTTAGTGTGTCCCGCAACGCTTGTCAGTTGTGACGGGGACAACGACTGCAACGGTGACGAGCGATTCATGAAACTAGACCAAGCCTGGCCGCAACGCCACCGCCCACGTGCCCCCCGAGCCAGTTCAGGGTGACAAACGCGGACACTGTGTCGCCTCGTCTTAATGTAGTGATAATTGTGGACCACCAGACGACGACCTACCAGAAAAGCTCAAGACAAACACCAGTGCAACAAAAATAGAGGCTCTATCCAAATGGCTGTTCCATGAACTGCTTGCGCCCGCCATCAAATAAGATTAAATATTTAGGTGTACATGATTGATTCAATAGGTGAAAGAATGAACACTAGCTAGCAAGGTTGACGGTAAAATAACATCAACTTTCCAGGGACCAGGGTAGCCGAAGTCTCATATGATGCTTTGTAGGGGTCCTGAGGGAGCTTTAGTCTTTAAAGAGAAAAATTAAGATATATTTGTAAAACTGTATTGGACATTCAAATTCATGAGACATTTGCGCATGCAAGACCAAAGAAATATTCTTTTAAACCTACAAGCAAAAGATTAGACGTTATTAACAAACAAACGGGCTCTCTATAAATCCAAACTCATGCTCCTGACAAATTTTAAATTAAACAAATTTTACTATATTACTTACTGAGGCATTATATCAACCCCAGTCCTTAGCATACAAATTACGGATTCTTCTTATAAATTAGAGAAAAATATCTTATATTTGACCAAGGAACTATAAAATATATGGTTTAAATTTTATTCTATAACAGTATTCTTGCAGTCGAAGCAGTTGTGTCGTCATCTATCTTGGATGTTATGAGTGTGAGTATTGTGGCAGTGTATGTCCTGGGTAGTTGTTGCATACAACCTTTCCCACAACTGTTTTTCTTCTAAAGGTAATGAGTGGCAAGTCTCGTACCCATTTCTGGCACCGTCGAATTAACAATCTCTTATGGCTCATTGACAAACCTGTCTGTGTTTGCTCAGCACATTTAAGGAAGGATTGGATCTTGACAAGAAATCATTACAGTTTTCTTGTTTGTTGTACGATACTTAAATAAGTTTACTAAGTTCAACATGGGACATAGACAAAAGGTGATTTTAAGAATCTTAATGCGTTACGGGTCTCTTACATTTGGCTTGAATAGATGGTCAATGTAAATCTTATGAGGTGAAGAATATAGCTATGCTTCTGTGAATTCGCACATCCGTGCGCTAGGCAGTTCCACAGAGAATCAATAAGGAGGCATATAAGCGAGTAATCAGAGTTTTTGCAAAGAGGGAATTGACATTGGAATATGCGCCTAAGCCTGATTCTCACCAATCAGATCACGTGGAAGGGCAATTGATTAAGAGTCACACTCTGCGCTCCTCTTCCCTGTTTAGGATTTCCTACTTCCAGCCAAACCGTTGTCAGCTCCACCAGGTTTCTCATGGTCTATTTAAATCATGTTTTCTCAAATTGTTCTATGATTAACTATTAAGAAAAAACATTTATTCTGTGAGAATTTTCATACTAACCGTTTAATGATTCAGCATCAACACGTTTATCTACAAAGTTTTAGTACCTAGATGTATTAAGTCTGTTCTCAGAATGTTAGAGAAAGCTTAAGAAAACCAAACGTTCTTCTGTGGAATTCAGGTTACTTCAGAAATAACATTTCTGCAGGCTGTTTCTGCTCAAACATGGTTCACACTTTTCACGTACATATATGCTATCCTCTCAGAACATATACGAGAACGAAGAAAATACATCTCAAAGGAAACCACAAGGTAAAAGCTTTAAAAAAAATATAATATTACCGTTACAGAAAGAGACGTTCAAAGAATGTTATTTTAAAAAGATACTAATTTAAATGTAAATCTGAGTTCCATCATCATTAACTCAGACTGCCTATTCTAGACTCGTAAGAGAGATTCAAAACAAAACATCTCTCTTCATTAGAATCCGCCTCTGATTTATTCGCGTAGAGTTCTTACGCTGTGTAAGAGTCTTCGTTTCCATCTGTTAGGCTGTGCTTGTTAGAGGGACTCTCTTTAGATAACAGGATCTTCGAGGCATCCCCTTTACTATTTACACTCCCGTTTATATAGCAAACAAGAGAAGATGGGATGAGAAGGACCATAAACCAATTTCTCTAGACAGACGGAGGACTAGTAAACAGATGGCGGCACTAACAGCACCCGCCGCAAATCGAGATGTGTGAATTGCATCACACCAACCAAATACTTCATACTCTACACTTTTGTAGCTCAGGAAAATAGGGATTAGAACACAAAAATCAACATAACCACATTACCCGTCCCTTGGTTCAGACAATCTGCAATTCCTGGTCGCGCCATTACCGTCAGGAAACTGTATGACTTCGTTACACCCCCAAACCACAATGGCACTGCGGAACCACACAACTATACCACCATGGACGAAAAAAGTCTCAAACCATGCCATAACTAACCAAACAAAATCCCACAACACGACAGCCCGCCGAAGTCGGTCTATATCGTTTAATTCACAAGCCTTCCACAATGACGTTAGCAATCCCCAAAACTACACTGCACTGATACTGAGCCTGTGGATTACGCTTACTGCACCCACCGTAGGCTACCGAAGGTCTTAAAAAAAAAACCCTCAAAAATAACTGGCCCACTAAACATCTTTCGTAAAAAACTTATAGCACCCGGACACCAACTTCAAACTTATATATACATTAGCTATTTTCTTATTAGAAAGCATAAAAAACACCGCGAACTAGAAGACAGTAGCAAAACTACGTCAATACCACAACAGTGCAATACTATTTTGAGTGTTTCCTTATTTATGAATCTTGAGGTACAGTGAACCGAGAGCAGCAATCAATTACTTGAAAGAAGTGATCAACTAAGACATTGATGCTTAGCGCGCGGCATCACGACAAACAACAGCATCACACGGACTACTTCACGCAATCAATTGAACAGATCAATGATTTGTCATTCTCTCTGTAATATAGAAAAAAAAAACACCGCTTCTTGCTATGATTCATCTTAGTCATTAATTGTTGTTTTTTTCTCTATTGCCCACAATGAGAACTGATACGCACTTTGAGATAATATTTTTTTTTGATGCAATGCATACTATCAGTACTTAGAACCAGTGTTTCTATTGATGAATCATACAAACTTACAAATATGGTGATGTCTACTTCTGTGTTCTTTTCGCATGTTCACATTATCAGGTGTAAATTATCTGATCTGTCTGTGTGTAAATTTATCACGCTGCTTCTCTCCAATCAGTAAGTCTCGTCATGAGCCGCACATGCCTACTGAGAGCTTCATCATGGAAGTCTACCAACTGCCCCTATGTCCCCTGTTTATAGTGTCCACATACTGTACGTTCTCCAAACTGTAAATCAGACTGCATGTGTTCATATTGGGTATAACAAAGTAGAAATTAGTTAATGTGACCCTCGATTTATTGCAATGTCTTCACCTCAGCACCAGCATATCTTTACTATGTGGCTTTGAGCAGCAGTAGAGAGAGAGCGGGTGACGGGGGGAGATAAATTCCAACCCCATGGCATGATCCTTACTATGGGAGAGCTGATAATGTCAGGCCAGTGATTCATATCAGTAAGCCTTGAAAGGACCGTAGAGTAGAGCAATATTGTTGACATCTGAGCGCAATCTTTGCCCTTCCCAATGCGGGTTGAGATCCTTTCTTTGCGAAAACCAACACCCCAACCAAGCGTCGTCTGTGGATCGTTACCCCTAGGCAAGCA
>NC_036873.1:7178855-7179959 GCF_002910315.2 Salvelinus sp. IW2-2015
GGGGGCTCCTGTGGGAAGCACAGCCCTCAGCCACATCACGTTCTGCTGACCAAGCACTAGCAACACTGGCTGTATGTGTGTGTGTGTGTGTGTGTGTACGTGCGTGTGTGTGTTAGACAGGGGAGTGGGGTTGCAATACAACGTTAGCCAATGAACTGCCGGTGACGTTCAACTGTCCCTGCCATCATCAGCGCAAATCAACCAGCACATACACACTAGGACCACAAACGAAGTGMCGTTTGACAAGCAACCAATTGCTACACAGCACAACAAGCTACAGGTTCCGGTTTGTCCGGGGATGCCAGAACCATCCGTCACTAACCCAGAAATAAACTCAACAGCGAAGATTAAAGAGAACAGAAATGACGCTTGATACAACGGGGCAGGCCGAAGACGGCAAGAAGAGTACAATCGATACTTCCAAAACTCTCAAGGGGAAGCTGGAGTAAAGGGGTTGTAGAGGAAAGTACAAGGTTKAACAGTAAGTCTAGCAGTTTCAAAACAGACACGGACAGTGTGTGTGTTTGTATGTATGTGTGTGTGTATGCTCCTACCCGCTGCCTGCCAGGAAGCTGCAGGTTTATCAAAGCTTCTTAGAGAAGCGGTTGCTAAGCAACCTAGTTTCTGGGGAATGCCTCTCTGGAAAGAAGAACTTTTATCTTTTGATGGTTAGCACGGTTACTCATCATGCGACCGCGGTTCGCTGACCCACCTCCGTGTACCCCGACGACTGTGTTAGCCCGGTGAGCTAACACAGCCTCTGCTAAAGCTGCGTGTCCCTACCTGTGTGACCAGGGGCTCCAGCAGCCGCTCCACGGTCAGGGTGCGGATCTCCAGACTCTTGGGGTCCCATTTCAACAGGATGGGGGACGTAGCGGTGGTCATGGTCTCTGGCGGAGGAACAAACAGAGAGAGAAGTTAGAAGAACACACTTATTTGGAGAGAGAGAGAGAGAGAGATGAGAGAGAGAGAGTTAGAGAAAGAGGAGAGAGAGGAGAAGAGAGACAGAGACAGGACAGAGAAGAGAGAGAGAGAGACATGGACAGAGACATAAGAGACCAGAGACAGAGACAGAGACAGAGACAGAGAGAAGAGAGAGAGAGA
>NC_036873.1:7180320-7189727 GCF_002910315.2 Salvelinus sp. IW2-2015
AGAGAGAGGGTCTGTATAAGCTTGTAATTTCCGTGGCGAGGCATATTTCAAAGAATGCCCCGTTTATGTCTCCCTCTAGGCCTAGGCAGTGACACTTCATGCACCATAAACAGTAGTTTAAAAGAGGGATGCATTAGAGAGTGTTAAACTTAATGGAGGAATTTGATGGAGTTGCTTTAGAGCTTAATGTTTCCTTTCTGATGGGGGAGAGACATAAACCAATTTCAGACAGAGGAGACTAGTGAGATGGCGGCAAGCGCCTCAAAACACACTTGAAAGAGACACAAATCAACTCTACCCTGGTTCAGACAATCTGCAATCCTGGGCACGGACCAGAGAGTCTCTGCCATAGCCGCGGGAAGTCGTTTTGGGATGGGGGGTGCTGCYATTTAGCAACAAACAAAAATTGCCCGCGCTGAAGACAGGACTAGCAGACCCAGTGCAATACTTTTGTGTATTTATAACTTGAGTCTGATAATTATCTGTACAAAACAGCACAACGGATATCTGTGGAATATAGAAAACACTTGCTTGACATATGTTGTCTAGTTTGAGATACTTTGCAAATAGTACTTATTTCTATGTGATAACTGAAATGGTCTATTRATTCCATTTCCATTCGAGTAGACTCTTATCCAGAGCAGTGTACAGTAGTGTGTGCATACATTTCCCTCCATGGGAATCGAACCCACAACCCTAGCATTGCAAGCACCTTGCTCTACCAACTGAMCCACGTCATCACCGCACAAGCCACTTGAAGTCTCAATGTACTCAATTACTGTATTGAGTTTGAGTTTATTGTATTTTTTACAGGGACAGTGCACATTAATCAACGTTTCAGTAAAAGTGCCGGTTTTAGCCAGCCGGCTAATTTTACAACCGCAGTCCCTGGGCAGGTTATTAAAAACAATTACAATATAGACAATCATTGAGCAGTGAGCACACGCAGAGCAACATAGGACAAGCAACACGTAGCATACAGACAGAGCAACATAGGACAAGCAAGACGTAGCATACAGACAGAGAGCACGCATGTAATTATCGTGTGATTGGATGATCTCTGTACGTGTCTTCATGTATTAGAGTTGTAAGTAGCTGTGCTAATAGTTATTTATATATTAGTGTTGTAATTAGTAATTGAATCTGTTGTTAATCAGGGTTCACTCGCATGTATCTATTATTTTATATAGTATAGATGCTCACTTCGTATCTAGATACAGTTTAGTATGTGCATACGTATGTTATTCCCTCACGCGTATAGTTGTGAACCTTCTTCAACTCATATTCTATAATAGTGATTTTTATTACTACTGTGTTATTCTATTACTCTATTTGAGCCACGTATTACACCGATGTGTATGTTTCAAACCACTGAAAGGTCTAATGTACTTCTTACTTATTATTTATAGTGTAAGTGTATGTTACATGACATGCATTCACTATTCTATATATTTCTATACAATGTGTATCGAGTAAAGTATGCCGTGGTGATATGGAGCTCTGAGCTGTTAATTCTACTTTATCCCAAGTTGCCTTTGTATGGGTATACCGTGTAAGCGTATCGCTGATCTAATTTATCTTTCATACCTACATGTTCGCTCATGTATACGTGTCAGCAGCGTCACTGTGATCCTACCTCTATTTTATACCTGTCGTATGCTATCACGTGTACCCAGGTTCGCTGATCCTCATCCTATTCTTCATCTGCTTGGTCATCGTACAGCTGTCAAGCGTAATGCCCCCCTGGACTCTATCGCTTGCGTCCACTCTATCATCGTCGCTCCTCTAGGTTTGCTGGGAAATACCTTTGCACTACTCGTTCTTCACCCCGCGGCCGTCTTCCACGTTTGAGGAAATCGCTTGATCGCACGGTAGTTATACAGTGTGTTCAATGTCCTAGTCTTTCAGAGTCTGCTATCGCCCCGTGTGTGCCTGCTGCTCGCAGCTCGTGCTTGCGCCTTCAACTCCCCCCGCAGTCCGCCCCCTACCTTGTGTGCTCCGTGTGCTGTCGTGCCTGTCGTCGACTCTGGTCGTGTGTTCGTGTGTGCTCGTCGTGTGTGGTGTTGTGCTGTGTGTGTGTTGGTGTGTGTCGTGTGTGTGTCGTGCCTCGTCGTCGTGTGTCGCTGCTCGGGTGGCTCGTCCGTCCGTGTGTGGTTGTCGTTGTGCTGTCGTGTGTGTGGCCCGGTTGCTACATAACACTCCTCTCTGCTCCCCACCGCACTCCAGGTCGCGTGCTACGGCCCCTGCTTCCTCCCACATCACGCGGTTCATCACTCTCAACGCCCGGACTGCTGGAACTCCTGGCCTTTTCCATAGTCGGCCTTAGCTGGTGCTCTGGCTGGCCCTTCGCCCTCTTCACCGCTACAGCTGCTCCCCCTCTTCCCTCCGCGCAACCTCCGCCTCCCCTCCAGCACTCGCTCCCCTCTCCCCCCTCTCTGCGACTTCCCTCCTTTTCATCAACCGCCTCGTCTTTCAGTTCTCCGTCCTTCCACCTCTTTCGCCTGATTGCATTGGTCCTCGCGCCCTTCACTTCCCGCGGCTCACACACCTCATACTCATGCTGTTTTCTTTCCTGTATCTTCCATGCTTCCTCCCTCGCCCCCTCCTCTCCGTTCTCATCCCTCATCTCTCCGTCTTCTCTGTGCCGCCTGTCCTGCCCCCCTGTGTGCTCCTGGCTACCACCACTCCGTCTGTGCCTGTCTTCCTCTTTTCTCTGCTCATTACTTTTTGGCTTGCATTCACTTTTGTTCTCGCAGGCATCTACTTCTCTCTTCGATACGCTCACCCACAGCACTCCGGCCCGCCCCCTGCACCCTCTTTCCTCTCCCTCCCCCTCTCTCTCTCTCTCTCTACCCGCATCTCTCTCTGCCGTCCCTAAGCGGCTCTCCATCTCTGGTGTCTTTGTGTCTCATCCACTGCTCTCACTATGCCAGACCTCAACTCTGCTAGTCCTACATTGGCGCTTTTTCCATGTCTTTGCATCCTTCCAGCTATCTCCTCATCCACATCTGCACATCTTCACCTCTCTTACTCTCCCAACCAGCACCAAGTCGCGCCCCCTCCCCCACTTACCCCTAACGTTCTCCAGTTTTACCTTAACGACTCCACCTCCAACATCCTACTGCACACCCTTTCACCCAACCACCCCCCCCCCCCACCCCCCAGCACGCCGTTCCCAAACCCTAGCCGCCCTCCTCGCCCTCCTAGGCCTGCCTCCTCCGCCCTACCGCTAACTACTTTGCTTCCTGCTCTAACGCGCCTGCCTCCCACGCCCTCCTTCCCCAACCTACCGCTCACTGCTTGCATTTCCCTTTCCAAAAACCTCCCAATCCCTCACCTACACTAAAACTGCGCCCACCCCCTACCCCAACTCTCACCCTGACCATAACTCTCCAACTTCTCTGCCAGCACCTCTCCAGCTTCCCAACTGCACCCACTCATCCCCTCTCCCACCCCCTCCCCCAAACCTTCCCCCCTGAGAGCCGGCCCCGTCCCGTTACGCCTGGGTTCGTGAGGCCTGGCCGGTTCTCCCAGGCCCGGTTAAACCCTCCTGTGCCCAAGGGCTCGTTCCTGGCTTAGCAGCCCCTGCGAGCGCACACACCCATCTGCCTGTTCTCCTCCGCGTTCACACCTCAACACACTCCCACACACACACACCACCTTTAACCACACCCGCGTCTAACTGCGTTCCCCCGGTATCACTCCCACTCATCCCCACCATGACAGAGCAGCCGTCATCTCCTCGACTATTCTACTTATCTCTCGCACCGGCGCTGGGCGAGCCCTCGGGGACAGCGCTGGGGAGCCCCCCGAGCAAAGGGAAGGAGGGACGCCGAGCGCAGGGCGTCGCAACTGTTTGGCGGTAGCTCATGCAGGGTGGCGCATGATTCTTTTACTCTTGAAGATACCTTGTCCGCCAATATCTCGAAGTCTACTCACTAGTGGGATACTATGTGCCCTGAGCTACTGATCGCACGCCCGACGACGAACTCGCGTACCCGACGCCCCCAGATCGGCGGAAGCACTGGCAGGGCAAGGAGAGACGAGAGGCACAGGACATGCACAAGAGGCGTGTGCTGTGTACATCCTCACCTCAGCCTAATGGCACCTGCCCTCGCGCTGGGACTCACATCGGCACTTACACGACGAGCATCCACCCAAACCTGTCTGGCGATGTGTTACGCGCCATGCACGCCGTGGCCTGACGGTTGTTCGTATCGCATCGTCAACACGACCGCGAACGACAGCTGAACGCTCCGTCGTCCCCTGACTTGCAGGCCCATGCTCACTCCCAAAGATTCTATGACCACCGCCACGCAATGCATGCAACACCTGCTTTCTTCGATCCAGGTGCTACACCCCCACTAGACATTCGAGGAACCTCCAGAACACTCCAGAACTGGTCCATCCCGAATCCCTCTCTTCATGCCACTGGGCCATCACCAGGTCAGCCATCTCTTGGCTCAGCCGCCTCCCCGCGCTCTGGCTCCAACCCGTCGCGTTCTGCACAGTGGTTCTTGCTCGACCCTTCAGCATATTTCGTGTAACAACTCACACTCCGAATTCTTGCCAGATGCATCCTTGCACTCGTGTTCTGGTTAAGCCTCACCGCCCCCGCCAGCCCTTTCACCCGAGGGACATCCGATTCATTTATCCCCAAATTGAACTGCCCTAATCCTCCGCCACACATTCCCATTCAGACAATCCCGCAGTCAACCCCATAGCCATACACTGGCTCGACACCATCGTTGCATGACTCCCCCAGCGCAACTTACGACCAAGTTTCGGCTACCACTCGCCACACACCGTATCCCCGACTCCTGTCATCATACCTCAATCCGCACCTTGCACCACGCCATTCAACCCGACACACCTCACACCACTCGGCAGCAGCTTCAAAGGGGCTCTGCTTTACCCTATCATTCCTTACGAGCGCCGCTGCTCGCCAGCTGAGCTGGACAACCAGTGACCCCACACCTTCGCTCACCCTACCCCTTCATCCTACGGATATACGACACACCTGCACATCACACGTGCACAAGCTCCCCCCAGCTCACCTCACCCAATCATACTTCCAGCTATCACAAGTAACTGTAATTTGCACACCAATCTACCTCCCTTACAGCCTCCACTCCAAACGGGAAAGTCACTACAATCATCCCTCCTTCACCACATTTCCTGCACTACTCAACAACCCAGTCTCGACGCCTGACAGCGCGCCTTTTGCACCTGTTTCGCCCTCCTGCCGCTTCAGTCTCACTCCAACTCTAGCACAGACCGCGGCAATCTCTTCTCTCTCAATGTCGCTCCGTCGCTGGCTAGTAGCCTCTTCCACCCTGACTCTCTCGCTCTTCAACTTTCCACTCCGCTTCTGCCAGAACATCCAACAAACTTTTTGCCACATCCACTCGACTCCTCTACACCACACTACACACGTACATACACCTAACACACATTCACCTACCAAGCATGATGATCAACCCCAACTTAAACCTTACATTCGTGAACTGAATAGCGCCTCTTTCCATACTTTTAACTATATCCATGTCACCATATAAGTTTAGAATTCTGTTTTAAGGAACATCCACCCAAAATATTTCACGGCTCTTCTCACTTTCTCTATTACCTTTCTACCCAACCCATATCATGACCACCTTAGTGCACTACGTCCCACCAGATCTTACAAATGTGTTTCTCCGTCTTCCTCTCTTCCTCATCTTTTTTTTTCTTTTCTCCCCCCTCTCCCCTTTTCGTTCCTCCCTCTTTCTCCCTCTCTCTCCTCCTCCTTTCTCCCCCACCTCCACCCCACCACCCACTCCCCTGGCCCGATTCTCCTTCCGCAACACACCACCGCTCCCCCCCCCGCCCCCTCCCCCGCCACCACTCCCCCCCCCCCCCCTCCCCTCCCCCCCCCCCCCTCAACCTCACCCCCCCCCCGCCCCTCCCCCCCCCTCCCCCCCCCCCGCCCCCCCCCGCCCCTCCCCCCCCCCCCCCCCCACCCCTTCCCCCGCACCCCCCCACCCCCAGCCCCCCCCCCCCCCCCACCCGCCACCCCCTCCCCCCCCCCCTCCCACCGCCCCCTCCCCCCCACCCCTTCCCCCCCCCCCCCCCCCCCCTCTCGCCCCCCCCCCCCCCCCCGGTATTTAAAAAACAATTACAATTATAGACAATTCAATAGCAGTACCCACGGGCAGACAACATGGAAACAACACGTTAGGCTACAGGACAGAGCAACATTAGGCAGGCAAGGACGTTTAGCATACAGACAGGGGAACATTAGGGACCAAAGCAGACGAGTATACAGCCGGAGCACATAGGAAAGGCAAACGTTTAGCATTACAGAACAGAGCACATAGGACAGAGCAAGACGTAGCATTACAGACAGAACAACATCGGACAAGCAAGGACATTAGCATACAGACAGAGCCACATAGACAGCAAGACATAGATTACAGAAGAGCAACATAGGACAAGCAGAGTAGCATACAGACAGGCAACATAGAAAAAAAGCAGCGCAAGCAAATTTCATAAAACAAACAAGTGTTCACCGCTCAACAAGCTACAGACAACAGACAACATGGAACGCGGCAAGACACAGCTGGGATTATGTTCACAAATCTGATTGACCTTCAGCCATGTTTCATGATTCTTGTGAAAGTGTGATAATGTGGTGCAGTTATTGTGTGTCTGATGGCAGTGTTATTCAGAGGAAGCTCTCACAGAGAAAGCGGATTTTCTAAAGGTGCTTTTCTTAAGGGCAACTATACAGTCCACCTCTCATGGCGGACTATTGTTCAATTGTTTTTCTTCATGGTGAGGAAAGTGTACGGTACAAATGAGAGCGCTATGTACAATAAAGTAAATGTCATTTACATTGAGTGGTTTGGTAAGGATGGTAAATTATAAAAAGAGCAGAAAAGTGTTGTTTTTCCATGCTATTAAATGAGAGAGAAAAAAAAGATTGATTGATGTTTACTTTGCACCTTTTGATGTAAATGTTTGAGGACAGGTTTTGTTCTTTCTGGACGCCCTTAGATGACAGGTGCAACAACCTCTTACAATCCAAACCATTGAATCCTGCAAGATACTGTTGTTAATTATACATATACCTTTTTTGACAAAGCAGATGCAGAACCATAAATTGGTTGCCACACTAGAGGTCTAATTGTCAGTCTGCTAAACAAGTAAAGGCAGTGCACTACTTTAGTGAAAAAATTATATTTTAAATTACCAAAAAAACGTGGCAAAGCACCACGATTGGTTTAAGGGTTTACTAACCACTCTATTCCACCGTGGAGGCTGGTGAGGGGAGGACAGCTTCATAATAACGTCTGGGACAGAGCCATGTATTTGATCTATTTCATACAGTTTCACCTCATACACGAGCCCATTCTCCCCATTAAGGTGCCACCAACCTCCCGTGATCTCACCAATCAGCAGTTAAAGATTTCACCCTAAGAACACTTCAATGTCAACTAGAAGGAAGATCTGAAACTTCGGATTTCTTTTCATGTTGAAGTGTTTTATTGAGGCTTGACTGTGATCGGAACACCCTCGGACTGTTTGCCTCCTGCTTCAAAGCTTTGTCATTCAGACGAGTGCGTTGGCCTAGATTTTTGTCTCTCGTCTCTACATTCCATCGGCGGGACCGAAGCGAGCGAGTGGGATTCTGATTACTAAAAACATATGTGGGCACAAAGTTTGAGCATGGCTTTCAAGAGATGCTAATTATGCAGGTGTGAGTTCTGATTAAAGAAGGGGACACAGGCAGGATCATTTGGAAATATCATTATATATATATGATATTACATAGAGAGAGAGAGAGAGAGAGAGAGAGAGAGAGAAGAGAGAGAGAGACAGAGAGAGAGAGGAAGAGAGAGGAGAGAGAGAGAGAGAAGAGAGAGAGAGAGAGAGAGAGAGAGAGGAGAGAGAGAGAAGAGGAGAGAGAGAGAGAGAGAGAGAGAATGGCGAGAGAATGAGAGAGAGAATGCGAGAGAATGAGAGAGAAAGAAAGGAAGAATAGAAAGAAAGTGAGAGAGAGAGAGAGAGGAGCTTGTCCACGGTGGGAAGCCTTCTCCCTCACACAGCACGAGAGAGAGACAGAGCAGCAGTTTGGCTGAGGTGAGTAGGAATAAGTGGAATTCCAATGATCACATTGAAAAAACTTAGGAGTATATATCTGAGGCTGAGGGTGGAGTACACTCACATTTAAATGAGGTCTAATTCAAATGGTTCTATTAACAAATTATGCACATTCGTCTGAGTTCAAATGTGCAAAACTAAAAAATAGTATAGAATTACATAACTATCCGTTGAAGCTCACATACGCTAAATTGTTTAATAGCATACTACTGACCTTCGATGAGTACGACCACAGCTATAGCACACAGGCGGGCCGTGGGCCGTGCGCCAACACACACACACACACACCACACACACAACACAACACCACACACCAACCACACACACACACACAGCACACACCCACCAACACACCACACCATCACACACACATCACATACACCACACACACACACACAACTGAGGAAGAGTCTAAATGCTGAATACTGCTTGTGTAGAGGCCTCCTTCTATAGACGATACTATTGTCTCAGTAGGCGGATCTGACTCACTGGGGTTATTTGGGGTGATAGAGTCCAAGCAGAAGGAATTGGGGGGGGGTGGAGGAGGGAGGAGGGCTGCCATTCCTGGGGAGTGAAGCTAAACAACACTCAATGTCAATGTTGCAGCTGGGGTTTGTGGGGGGTCCAGTGCCTCTGCTGGTGCAGTATAGCCATAATTAGGATATTTCTCAATATTATCAAATGAACAACAAAACACATTTATCATTGCAATTGCAAGACTAAATGAGTGGGCTCTTCCAACACAGCAAGAGAGTTTCAAAAGTAAGCATTTTTTTGAAATGTCGTTGTGACTGCCAAAATCATGTAGGCCTTTACACAACTCTGGACACGAAACAACAGACCACGTGTCCTTTGCAGTGAGGATGAGTTCGACAGACTGCATCACCACACACACTACGCACAGTCCACGGACGGACACACACACACACGACGGACACACACACACAACACACACACACAAGCACCCACACACAACACAACACACACACACACACCACACACACACCACACAACCACACGACATCACACACACGTACAGCAGTATAAGCGTGCCCTCGCTGACATTCTTGACTTCCGCTGACATTTGGTGGAACAAACTCAGAAGTAATGTCAGTTTACAGCCCGGAGAGGTTATTAGGTGAGCTAGATTGGACAAATGAATGCACGTCATCGTCCAGAACGACTTTTCCCCTAGTCGATGTTCACGTACCGTCAAAGGATATATGTTTTGTTGTTGCAGTGATGCCCACCCCCATCCACCCCCA
>NC_036873.1:7189752-7195968 GCF_002910315.2 Salvelinus sp. IW2-2015
ACCCCACCCCACCTAGTTCTCTACTAGCTTAGAACAACCCATGTAATAATTGATAGTACAGGGAACCCCAAAAGCAGGAGAAAATAAAAAATAGAGAACAAACGACAAGACCAGAAATGTATTTGTCCCTGACAAGTATTGTCAGCTCGCAGCCAAAAACAAAGCAAGCAGAGTGACAATCAGTGTGACGCAAATGCCTCTAATTGCAAACTATGTCATTGGTCAACAATGAAAATACACCGGAACAGAAAATGCCAATGTGGAAGTAGCATTGCATTATAGCACACACAATCTACTTGCTACTTAACAGACATCACTCAAACCTTGTCCTCGGCTCCCATCTCTCTCCCCGTGGAGGGGGCAACGTTTCATACAGATAGACACATTCAAGTACAACTTACTACCGTGGAAGACAACGGACAATAATCATATGCCCTTCTGTGTAATTACTGAGGAAACTTAGGAAACGTCAAGGGGGCGTATTTCTTTCTCGTCGTCCTCCAGAAATACACAGGGGGYGAGGAAGAGCGGAGAGAAAGAGAAAAGTACCAACACCTGTAGCTTATGCAACTGTTGACGCCATGGCAACGGCGAAAGAGAGTGGAGGTTGCCGACGGTTCCGTCCCAAAATGGCACTCTATTCCAAATATAGTGCACTCCGMTTGACCAGGGCCCTGGCTCTGGTTAAAAGTAGTGCACTARATAGGGGACAGGGTGCCATTTTGGGACGCACACGTAGCCTAGGCTACACAATGTGCGCCTTGGAAGTCATATCTAATGCTGGACTATGAGGTCTATATTAAATAATGAAAGAGGTTGCTATGAGATGGTATGAAAAGTTATGAAGTGGAACAAAGGACTGAGTTGGAGATCGTGTTAAGCTAAAATAAGTATATTGAAGTTGTTCAGGTGAACGAAGGATGTACTCCGAACAAAAGTATAAATGCAACATGCAACAATTTCAACGATTTTACTTAGTTACAGTTCATATAAGGAAATCAGTCAAATTAAATTAATTAGGTCCCCTCTCTATGGATTTCTCATGACTGGGCAGGGGCACAGCCATGGGTGGGCCTGGGAGAGCATAGGCCCACCTACTTGGGATCCATGCCCAGCCAATCGGAATGGGTTTTTCCCCACAAAAGGGCATTATTACAGACAGAAAAACTCCTCAGTTTCATCAGCTGTCCGGGTGGCCAGTCTCAGACGATCCCGCAGGTGAGGAAGCTGGATGTGGAGGTCCTGGGCTGGCGTGGTTACACGTGGTCTGTGGTTGTGAGGTCGGTTGGACCTACTGCCAAATTCTCTAAAACGATGTTAGAGGCGGGTTATGATAGATAAATGAACATCAAATTKTCTGACAACAGCTCTGGTGGACATTCCTGCAGTCAGCATGCCAAATGCACACTCCTTCAAAACTTAAGACATCTGTGGCATTGTGTTGTGTGACAAACCGGCACATTCTAGAGTGGCCTTTAATTGTCCTCAGCACAAGGTGCACCTGTCTAATGATAATGCMGTTTAATCAGATTCCTGATATGCCACACCTGTCAGGTGGATGGATTATCTCGGCAGAGTAGGAATGCTCACWAAAATTTGAGAGAAATGCCCAAAATTTGAGAGAAATAACATTTCTGGGTTATTTGATTTCACTTTACATGTTGCGTTTATATTTTTGTTCAGTATATTACCATCTGGGCCCCTAGGAAGGTCTATTCAGTAGTATTTCATTAGCAGAGTCTAATCTTCTTGGATTTATTCTTGTAAATTGATACATTAAATGAACAATATCGAAAATCAAAGAAACACCACACATCTAAACTGGCTCAGACCCCCCCTCCGCCCCACACAACACAAACAGGCAAGCACCCCCCTTCATATCAACACACATCACACAAGACAGGCTGCAGACAACCTTCCCACCACCACACACAGGCTTCAGACACCCTCCACACACGGCACAGACCCCCCCTCCCCGCGCACGCACACACAGGCTCGCCCCCCCCCCCACAGCACACACACACACACACACACACACAAGCAGTATAAAAGCGGCCAACCACCTTTTCTAAACAATTATATTTCCGTTTCTGCTCTGAACACAACAACAATAGGAGAAGGAAGATAATGACAACTGTTGGAGGTTAGAATGTGAATTTCAAAGTCTATTGTCACTGGAGCTGCCAATCATTTATGCCATGGTGGAGAGAGAATAATTATGATGCTCACACACACACACACACACGCTCGCACGCACACATGCACACACACACATTCTCCCCACAGAGAACAGGCCTAGAGAATGTCCTGCTGGCGACTGATGTGACGTAGATCATTGTTGGCAGTGGATGATGCCGCTGTAATGTCACAGAAAAACGCCCCGTCAGTGGAAGTATTCACATAATGCCTAGCTGTTATCAGACGAAGGCTACATGCTGCCAAGATGGCTGAAAGGCTGAAATGACTTCAATACAACACATTTGTTATTATCATTCCGACATCCAAGCCAACTCTTTGTATACGCTCTGTCTATCTCAATCTCTTTCTCTGTTTGTCTCTCTCTCTCTCCGGTCCAAAAACCTACCCTCTCGCTCTCTCTCTCTCTCGCTGCCGAGATGACTAACCACTGCCGTGCTTTTGTGATATTCAAAAAACGGAGGAGTATTGTTCACACAAACAGCAGGTGTTGACAGCAAAAGAACGAGCCAAGAAGGAGCGAAGCATATTTTCTCTTGATTGCCTTGGCTGACTCACAAATCACAGGAAATATCTTCAAAAATATCTGCAGAGGGAAGAGTGTGAAATTACAGTTGATGGTTATACCCAGTTAATCTTATTGATAGTTATGTGGATATAACATTTAAAATGTAATGTAACCCTTAATTCAACCAATATCGACCCAATACCTGTTAAACATTGTAAACTAAGATGCATATTGACTGTATCTAGGGTATTAAGCAAGGTTAAATTAAGATCCTCAGTTAGGTGGTTAACCAATTTTTGTACTCCGACTTCCTTGGGTAGGTGAATGGAGTCTGGAAGGGCATCTAGGAATCTTTGGGTTGTCCGAGAATTTATAGCACGGCTTTTGATGATCCTTGGTTGGGGTCTGAGCAGATTATTTGTTGCGATTGCAAACGTAATAAAATGGTGGTCCGATAGTCCAGGATTATGAGGATCCACAATATTTATTCCACGGGACAAAACTAGGTCCAGAGTATGACTGTGGCAGTGAGTAGGTCCGGAGACATGTTGAACAAAACCCACTGAGTCGATGATGGGTCGAAGCCTTTCTCAGAAATGGGTCGTGGGACTTTCCAATGTGAATTATGTCACCATATAATTGAATAATAATCTGCCATGGACTAATAGGTATAAGAATTCTGGAACTCTGTAGAGGAACGCGTAATACGCGCAGGAGGCCGTAAACAGTAGTATAAAAAGTGATTGAGTAGGCTGCATAGATTTCATTGACTAGATAGCTCAAAAATGAGAACGCAGTCACTTTATTTTTTTAGTCATATGGAAATTTTCTGACATAAACTGTTAGAACACTCACTTTGCGGGACGCACGGGGGATATGGTCACTAGTGTAACCAGGAGGAGAGGCCTCATTTAACACAGTAAATTCATCAGGCTTGAGCCATGTTTCAGTCAGGCCAATCACATCAAGATTATGATCAGTGATTAGTTCATTGACGACGACTGCCTTGGAAGTGAGGTATTTAACATTAAGTAACCCTATTTTGAGATGTGAGATATCACAATCTCTTTCAATAATGACAGGAATGGAGGAGGTCTTTATTCCAGTGAGATTGCTAAAGCGAACACCGCCATGTTTTGTTTTGATCAACCTAGATCGAGGCAGAGACACGGTCTCAATGGGGATAGCTGAGCTGACTACACTGACTGTGCTAGTGGCAGACTCCACTAAGCTGGTAGGGTGGCTAACAGCCTGCTGATGGTCATAGACAGTAATGGTTATCGATGGTTATGTGGATATAACCTTTTAAATGTAATGCAACCCTCAATTCCCCAATAGAGATGTAGGATCTTCATTTGAGCCAGTTTGCTACAGCAGGAAAATAATCCTGCAGAAACAGGGAATGTGAATTATTATGTGGATTCTAATTAATGGATTTTTTTTGCAGGGGTTAATACATTTTTCGGGTTGATAAAAATGACCTTTTAAAGTGAAAATTACAAACTTTAGAAGCCTTTTTAAACTTTGAATACACCACAAGTTAGCATCTCCTGCTTTGCAGGAAACTTCTCAGCAACAAAAGTGTGATCAAATTAAGATCCTACATCTGTATCTACGCCTCTTAAAACATTGAAACCTAAGACTATTATTGTAGAACAAAGAAATGCACACACACACACACACGCGCCGCAGTCCTATCAGTCACAATTACTGAACACACACACACAGGCTTGTGCTGAGTCTTTGACAGTGAAGCAGAGCAGTGTACGTGGAGCGCCCCAGTCAGTCAAATCATTTACTATTCCACTTTTCTAATGAGCTACAACTCATGTTCAAACGAGTCACGCGAGGGGAGAACAGTAGTGGAGAAAGAGAGGCACAAAGAGAGAGAGATTGTGTGTGTGTGAGAGAGAGGTGTGTGTGAGAGAGAGATAGAGGGACACACAGAGTACAAGAGAAAGAGAGAACCTGAGGTCTGTCTAGCAGGCAAGCACTTGTCTCGGCCCCGCAGCCCTTCCTTAAAGCAACCACACGTAAACAAACAACAAGTAAACAAACAGAAATAGAAACATTTGCAGAGGGAATTTTGTTCATGCCATTCTAATCCAATCAGTTCAAGTGATGAATTCATACTCAAATCATGAACTGAAAAGTAGCCATTACTTTCAGAGAGAGAGAGAGAGAGAGAGAGAGAGAGAGAGAGAGAGAGAGAGAGAGAGAGAGAGAGAGAGAGAGAGAGAGGAACTCCAAAACGTTCTGGGACACTGTAAAGTCCATGGAGAATAAGAGCACCTCCTCCCAGCTGCCCACTGCACTGAGGCTAGGAAACACTGTCACCACTGATAAATCCACGATAATTGAGAATTTCAATAAGAATTTCTCTACGGCTGGCCATGCTTTCACCTGGCTACCCCTACCCCGGTCAACAGGCCTGCACCCCCCACAGCAACTTGCCCAAGCCTCTCCCATTTCTCCTTCACCCAAATCCAGATAGCTGATGTTCCTCAGAGCTGCAAAATCTGGACCCCTACAAATCAGCTGGGCTAGACAATCTGGACCATCTCTTTTTAAAATTATCTGCCGAAATTGTTGCATCCCCTATTACTAGCCTGTTCAATCTCTCTTTCGTATTGTCTGAGATCCCCAAAGATTGGAAAGCTGCCGCGGTCATCCCCCTCTTCAAAGGGGGAGACACACTAGACCAAAACTGCTACAGACCTATATCTATCCTACCCTGCCTTTCTAAGGTCTTTGAAAGCCAAGTTAACAAACAGATCACCGAACATTTCGAATCCCACCGTACCATCTCCGCTATGCAATCTGGTTTCCGACCTGGTCATGGGTGCACCTCAGCCACGCTCAAGGTCCTAAACGATATCATAACCTCCATCGATAAGAGACAAGACTGTGTAGCGGTATTCATCGACCTGGCCAAGGCTTTCGACTCTGTCAATCACCACATTCTTATCGGCAGACTCAACAGCCTTGGTTTCTCAAATGATTGCTTCGCTTGGTTCACCAACTACTTCTCAAACAGAGTTCAGTGTGTCAAATCGGAGGGCCTGTTGTRTGGACCTCTGGCAGTCTCTATGGGGGTGCCACAGGGTTCAATTCTCGGGCCGACTCTCTTCTCTGTATACATCAATGATGTCGCTCTTGCTGTTGGTGAAACTCTGATCCACCTCTATGCAGACGACACTATTCTGTATACTTCTGGCCCTTCTTTGGACACTGTGTTAACTAACCTCCAGACGAGCTTCAACGCCATACAACTCTTCTTCCGTGGCCTCCAACTGCTCTTAAATGCTTGTAAAACTAAATGCATGCTCTTCAACCGATCGCTGCCTGCACCTGCCCGCCCGTCACTACTCTGGACGGTTCTGACTTAGAATATGTGGACAACTACAAACACCTAGGTGTCTGGTTAGACTGTAAACTCTCCTTCCAGACTCACATTAAGCATCTCCAATCCAAAATTAAATCTAGAATCGGCTTCCTATTTCTCAACTAAG
>NC_036873.1:7202121-7237248 GCF_002910315.2 Salvelinus sp. IW2-2015
TTTATCAAAAGCCTACCTTCAAATCAGTGCTCTTTGCTTGACATCATGGGAAATCAAAGAAATAGCCAAGACCTCAGAATTTTTTTTGTAGACTCCACAAGTCTGGATCATCTTGGGAGCAATTTCCAAACGCCTGAAGGTACCACGTTCATCTGTACAAACAATAGTAGGCAAGTATAAACACCATGGGACCATGCAGCCATATCCACAGTAAAACGAGTCCTATATCGACATAACCTGAAAGGCCGCTCAGCAAGGAAGAAGCCACTACTCCAAAACCGCCAACAAAAAGCAGACTACGGTTTGCAACTGCACATGGGACAAAGATCGTACTTTTTGAAGAAATGGTCTGATGAAAACAAAAATAGAACTGTTTGGCCATAATGACCATTGTTATGTTTGAGAAGAGGGGCTCTGCAAGCCGAAGAACACCATGCAACTGTGAAGTACGGGGGTGGCAGCATCATGTTGTGGGGGGCTTTGCTGCAGGAAGGACTGGTGCACTTCACAAAATAGATGGCATGAGGAATGAATTATGTGGATGTATTGGAACAATCTCAAGACATCAGTCAGGAAGTTAAAGCTTGGTCGCAAATGGGTCTTCCAAATGAACAATGACCCTAAGCATACTTCCAAAGTTGTGGCAAATTGCCTTAAGGACAACAAAGTCAGTATTGGAGTGGCCATGACAAGCCCTGACCTCAGCAAGGAGGCCTAAAACCTGACTCAATTACACAGCTCTGTCAGGAGGAATGGGCCAAATTCACCCAATTTACTTGTGGACTTATTGTGGGAAGCTTGTGGAAGGCTACCCGAAATGTTTGACCCAAGTTAAACAATTTAAAGACAATGCTACCAAATAGTAATTGAGTGTATGTAAACTTCTGACCCACTGGGAACGTGATGAAAGAAATAACAGCTGAAATAAATCATTCTCTCCACTATTATTCTGACATTTCACATTCTTAAAATAAAGTGGTGATCCTAATTGACCTAAAACAGGGAATCTTTACTAGGATTAAATGTCAGGAATTGTGAAAAACTGAGTTTAAATGTATTTGGCTAAGTTGTATGTAATCTTCCGACTTCAACTGTATATTTCACTGGTAACCCCCAAAGCCAATTCCCCCTTTGGCCGCCTTTCCTTCCAGTCCTCTGCTGCCAAAGACTGGAACGAACTGCAAAAATCACTGAAGCTGGAGACTCTTACCTCCCTCACTAACTTTAAGCACCAGCTGTTAGAGCAGCTCACAGATCACTGCACCTGTACAAAGCCCATCTGTAAATAGTCCATCCAACTACATCATCCCCATACTGTTATTTATTTTGCTCCTTTGCACCCCAGTATCTCTACTTGCACATTCATCTTCTGCACATCTATCACTCCAGTGTTTAATTGCTATATTGTAACTATTTCACCACTATGGCTTATGTATTGCCTTACCTCCCTTATCCTACGTCATTTGCACATACTGTATATAGACTTTTTCTATTGTATTATTGACTGTATGTTTGTTTTACTCCATGTGTAACTCTGTGTTGTTGTTTATGTCGCACTGTTTTGCTTTATCTTGGCCAGGTCGCAGTTGTAAATGAGAACTTGTTCTCAACTGGTCTACCTGGTTAAATAAAGGTGAAATAATTTTTTTTTTTTTTAAATGAGAGTGTTTGTGTCCTCTCCTGCTCATTGGTCTGATGGGCTAGGTGGCAGAGGAGAGGATTAGAAACAAAGACAGAGAGAGAGAAAGAGAGAAGGCACAATCAGCCCTGAAGTGGAGTAACCCTCACTACTTCACTCTACTGAGAGAACTGTGGAGAGGAGAGAGAAGACACACACCTGCTGCTGTAGGGCCCCTGAAGATTGAGATGTGGAGGGTAGTCGGAGGAGATGGTCTTTGGACAAGAGAAGTCAGGGTCTTCTCTTTGATGGGTTTACCCTGCTCTGGCTCAGAGAGAAGTGCTCAGCTCAAATAACGGTTTCCTCTCATCTCCTACTCTACTCTCTCCTCTACGCTGCACCTAAAGAGAGTGTGTGTGTGTATGCGTATGAGTCTGTGCGTTCGCACGTGTGTGAATCCATGTCAAATGCCAATACAGATGTACAATCTTAATTTGAGCCAGTTTGATTACAGCAGAAAAATAATCCTGCAGCAACAGGAAATGTGAATMATAATTTATGGACATTTTTGTAGGGGTTGATACATTTTTCGTGAAGGGAAAAGCAAGTCTGACATTTCAAAATCTAAATGACAAACTTTAGAATCCTTTTAAAAACTCAAATATACTAAGAGATTGCATTTCCTGCTGTTCAGGAAAATTCTCAGTGACAAAAGAGTAATCAAATTAAGATCATACATCTGTGTGTGTGTGTGTGTGTGTATGTGCGCGTGTGTGTGCATACGTGCGTAAGAGCGTGCATGAGTGTGCAAATGTACTGTATTCGAGAGTAGCCTAGCTTAATGAGCTTCTGCATGTATCTGAGAAATCCGAGAATATTTGGTGAGAGTTTGAGTGTGGAGCTATTCGGAGCTTTTTAAACTATTTGTTGTGCTTTCTTTGCTATTTAAATCCCCCTGAAACCCAAAAGGATAGAATGACCCATTTTACAGTTCCCCAAATTGCGTCTTACTGCTAAATCTTATGAAACYTGGCTGCCCCGGAGCAGTGTGGATTAGACAGAAGATTAAGTACCAGTGAAGAGAAGAGGGGTAAACGTTGTGTCGTTTGTACACACAGAAAAACATGTGACACATGCTGAAACACACACATACATGCACATCGACAGTGTACAGACACACAAATATCCAATATATACAGCAGCAGGTGTGTGTCTTCWTTCTCCTCTCTYCAGTTCTCTCAGTAGAGTGAAGGGGTGAAGGTTACTCCAGTGTGAGGTTTGCAAGTTTTGGGCTATGATATTTGTGCATCTAACTTTCTCACTCATTATTATTCACGGTTCATTCAGGATTATCCGTAATCKRGGTAGCATCCACATTAATGTAGAAGTGTTTTGAAACATATTCTATTCTTATCTACAGTAAAAGTGACTCCAAAATGACACAATCAATTATTTACCATTCATTTCTATTGGCCACAAAATAATCTGAAACAAAACCAAAACAAACTGAAAATGCATCCAATAAGTTTGTAGAGTCACAAGCTTGTGTAATAATTGTGTGCCATGAATATGGAGCCAAATACTACACTACTCAAATACACATAAGTGAATATGTCCTTTATTTTTGGTCCCTTAAAATGGGTGGGACTATGTACCAAAAGTGCTGTAATTATTAACCGGTTCACCCAATATGGATGAAAATACATTCAAAATAAAGATGACAGTCTGTACTTTTACAGCAGGATCATTGTATKATTTAAAATCCAAAAAGCTGGAGTTCAGAGCCAAATAAACAACAAAGTTGTCACTMCCCTAATACTTTTGGAGCTCATTGAATGTTTTATTGCCACGGTGAAAAGTGTTGTTTTACAGGTTCACTTTAGGGTGAGCTAGTTTCAGCATTGCAAGAGGGCTTCTCTACACACATGCAGACAATGAAGACACACACGCGCACACACACAGTGTCACTCCCAAACCCTCTGGCTGACACCTCTCTTGGCTCATCTGTGGGTGTGTACTAAAATAGCACCGTATTCTCAACATAGTGCACTGCTTTTGACCAGAGGCTTATGGGCCTTGGTCAAAATTTGAGTACTATATGTGGAACAGTATGTAGTTCGGGACGGGCCTTGTGTCAGAGCAGCTTCACCCCTGGCCCTGGTGTTGAATGTAGCACTGCTTCAACAGTGTGTGAGCGTGCCACTGCGAAGAGGTGCGGAGAAGAAGGACGTGACTGAGAACATTACTGGGATGTTAGTTATTCACACACACACACACACACACACACACACACACACACACACACACACACACACACACACACACACACACACACACACACACACACACACACACCACAACCACCACCGCAGATAATGAAAATGTGTCAAATACCACTTTTTCACAAACACACACACTTACCTGGCCGGTTGGGGTAATTCCTTTACCGTTACGTTAACAGTTGTCTCTCTTACAATCAGCTCTGTTTTCTAAAGGAGTGACGACCTCAGCGCAACCTCAGCTAATGATGCTGTTTAATGAGCAATGAACAACAAACGGTGAGGAAATATCCCACATCAGGCGACAAATCGCTGACTTGTGAAAAACAACAGCATGGGAGCCAACCAATGAGGCGTCTCTGTGTATTCGGTTCAGCCTAACCTAGGAGTGTGTCCCAAATGGCATCCTATTCATATAGTGTACTACTTTTAACCAGAGCCCTATGGGCCCGGGTCAAAAGTGGTGCACTATAAAGGAAAGAGGGTGCCGTGTGGGACGTAGCACTAGTTTAGCAGAGCTGCCTGGCCCTTTGTAGCTGGTTTGTGTTCTCCACTGTCAGCCTTTGTCCTGTTCCAGAATCTCTCACAGAAATGTGACTGGTGTTGTTGTGTCTACCGCTCCCATCCCTACCCACCACAATGCTCTGCCTCCCTCCCTCCACCATCGCACTGTTCTGTTTAGATCCACTAATATGCCATGGACATTACAGGCACCTAAAGAGGTTGGACGAAAAAAAAGAGAGAGAGAGATAGAGAGCACTAAATTGCTGCCTGCCATAAAATGAGGGACAGTGCACATGTCCTCTATGGCATTGTTGTTGTTATTGCTCAATGTATGTTTATTTTGACCTTTGATTATTGTTGTTAGTGCTGTACCGTTGACAGTCTTGATTATTATTATTTTAATTATGTTAATATCGTAAATGTATCACTTAATCCCCTAAGTACACTTTGGCAATATGTACATTGTTACGTCATGTCAATAAGGCAAATTGAATTGAATTGTGAGCGAGAGAGACACAGAGAGTAAGACACAGAGAGTAAGACACAGAGAGTAAGACACAGAGAGTAAGACACAGAGAGTAAGACACAGAGAGTAAGAGAGGTGTTTGGATGTTTGTCTTTGCTTGGTGATTCCCCTTAGGCTTCATTCTAGCTGTGGAGATAATAAGTGAGAATTAACACACACTCTTCAGTCTCTAGGAGCGAAAGAATCCCAGCATGCCATCTGCCCCAGGAGACAGCCACAGTCTCTGTCTCTCCATCTCGCTCTCCCTCCCTCTCCCCTCTCTCTCTCTCTCCCTCCCTCCCTTTTCCTCTCCCTCTCTCCCTCCCTTTTCCTCTCCTTCTCCCTATACTCTCTTTCTTCTCTCCTATTTCTCTTTATTAGTACCAGCATTAAGGGTTATGTCATACTGCAAGAGACATGATCCAGCATAGTCAACCCCCCAGCCCCCCCCCCCAATCACTTCTTCTAGTTTCAGCTACCTCAATTCCCCCTATCCCATCTTTTCATTATGACACAGTGGACCTCTGGCCCGAGCACAGCACAAGGAAGAAAACGATCGCCGTAAAACAAATAGTCGAAGTTAAATCCACAAAAAGCACCGTTCAATCACTCCATCTCCTGCCAAGATGAATTAACTCTTGGTTGCAGAGCTCCTGAAACAATGAGTCCACTCTAGCCTAAAGAGAGAGAGAGAAGCGGCTTGGATCCCAAGCAATTGTCCGGTGCTACTGCTTGTCAAGGACAACATCTCGTTTTGCAAATGGCCTCCAGTGAGGGTAAAGATAGAGATGATTGTGTTCAGCTGGTTGTCTGTGTCTCACAGATGTAGCCAACGGGGATGACGGCCATGTGCCAACTGGGCCTGCAGTGTCTGCCAGCGTCGTCATCGCGTGCCCTTGCCAGCCACTGCCAACAACCAAAGCAAATTAACATTGGAATCCGTCCGAGTCAATGACGTGCTGCCACTAAATTCCAGCCGCGGCCACGACGTTTCCGTCCAATGTCACCTTCCCCACATTGAGATGTGATGCAGTCAGGGATAAACAGTCTTGAGTAGGTATGAAATCGTATGGATATGATAAGCTGAACAAGCAGACGTCGTGTAGAAATCAGAGAGAGAGAGCGGAACCTCGCAGTTCTTATGTTGTTGTTGATGATGCTATTTGGGGCTTTATTTAGATTTGTTAATCATGCACGATTCATAATCCCTTTAACATATGCATCTCTGCAGGGACAGACTGGGACCTGAAATAGGCCAGGTTTATCCCTGACACACCAGCCCTTTTTTTAAACCAATTTCCCTTTGTACTCAGAGGAGTGTTCTAATGTCGTGATGACATGACTGTTGTAGGSGAAGAAGAATCAGAAGAACTGAGTGCCAGGAGGACCATGCATCACCACCACCATCAATCCAACACCTACATGGTGTCGTCCTCGCCATTAGGGATGGTCACGMTTATTACAATATTTGAATATCCAAACGGACATAAGTATTTGATTATTTGTGAAAGTATTCATTTTGGAGGAAAAAATTAAATAATATACAGGCCTATTTGAATGAAAAGGCTTTGTCTACAATTAAATGGTCTATSTGACATTGCTACATTTTTGTAAAACAACAGTTTTATGAGTTATCGTCCCATACTGGAAAACGTATTGACAACACGTGGAGCGTGTATTGACTACTGAGATCCACAGGCACAAACAGRGGAGGCAGCCCTAGGTGTTAATCSACTGATACCTCATCAGGCATACTGGACCTGCATCAAACCACAGCGGTTGACAAATCAACGCCATCGTCACCTCTCCAACAACCAACACTTGGCGTCAGTACCAAGCGGCTCTGGCACTGGCCTAACTGTGCTCCTTAACAAACTGTCATGGCAAATGGCCTAGACAACAGGACCTCTCAGTGAGCAGCTAGGCAAAATCTCCTTGCCAGGGGCCGCATGTATGAACTGATCCTAGATCTGCACTGACTTTGAGACGCTTCGTTAATACGGGCCCAGGTCTTTATGGCGAACGAGACTTGAACTCAATTAGACTAATGTTGATAAATAAAGTGTATGAAACCAGATACAAACTATGGGCCCTGGTCAAAAGTAGTGTATTTATATAGGGAATAGTGTGCCATTTTTGTGCATGCATTTTCAGCGTGGAATCACAGATGTCACAAAGCCCTATTTATGCAGGTGAATGAGGACCCAAAAGCGACGTAATAGAAACAGAGTCTTTATTCCAGTATCAAACAAACAATGATTCTCCTGGATATATCAAAGGTAAAATCCAAACAGGAAACTGAAAACCTCTCGTCAGTAGAGAGGAACGACAGGAGACGCGACCACAGACTGCAGGTCGCTTCAGGAAGGCCACAGGCCGTAGCTGCATAGACACCTGCTCACACGCAGCATCTGAAGAAGGCAAAAACACGACAGGCGGAACAAGGACACAGGAACAGCAAACATCAAACAAGAATCCGACAAGGACAGAAGCGGAAAACAGAGGGAGAAATAGGGACTCTAATCAGAGGGCAAAATGGGACGGTGTGAAAGAGTAAATGAGGTCGTTTGGAGAATGAAGAAACAGCTGGGAGCAGGAACGGAACGATAGAGAGAGAGAGCTGGAGAGGAGGAGAGAGAGGGAGGAGGAGAGAGAGAGAGAGAAAGAGGAAAGCCTGAACTTAATAAGAGCCAGCAGAAGGAAGCACAGGGAGACAAGAGACATGATGATCAAAGACAAAACATGACAGTACCCCCCACTCACGGAGCGCCCTCTTCTGGCGCACTCGAGGAGGAACCCTCGTGCGTGCGCCCCGCTCAGATCCCGAATAGGACCCCTCATCATTCTCTCAATCAACCTCTCACTCGTCCAGCTACACCGGTCCCGAGCATGCAACCCACCTCCTCTCCTCAGGACCGTAACCCTCCCAATTCCACAGTACTGGTGACCACGTCCCGAGAACGCATGTCATGATCTTCCGTACTTGTAAATAGGAGCGCCCTTCGACAAGACGGGGGGGGGGAGGAAGACGAAGGGGGCGCGAAGAAAAGCTTTGACACAAGAGACATGGAAGACAGGGTGGACGCGACGAAAGATGTCGCGGAAGAAGCAGTCGCACAGCGACAGGATTGACGACCTGAGAGACACGGAACGACCAATGAACCGCGGAGTCAACTTGCGAGAAGCTGTGTCTAGGGAAGGTTACGAGTGGAAAGCCACACTCTCTGACCGCGACAATACCTAGGACTCTTAATGTCCTACGTTTATTGGCGGCTCTCACAGTCTGCGCCCTGAACGGCAAAATGCAGACCTGACCCTCCTCCACCGGTGCGCTCACAACGTTGGGACAAAAGCCTGAGCGCAGGGAACGCTGGACTCGGCGAGCTGGGACGAGAACAGAGGAGGCTGGTACCCAAGACTACTCTGAAACGGAGATAGCCCGGTTAGCAGACGAAGGAAGCGAGTTGTGAGCGTACTCAGCCCCAGGGGAGCTGTTCTGCCAAGACGCAGGGTTTCGAAACGAAAGCGCTGCGTATAATTGCGATCCCAGATCGCTAGCTTGACTTGGCCTTTGCCTAAGACGTTCTAGACTGGGGATGACTAACGGCGCGAAGAGACTCGAGGAAGCACCATCAACGATCAGAACTCCTCCAAAACTGTGAACGTGAATTCGGGGACCTCTGTCTGAAACGGCGTCTAACGGGAGGCATGAATTCTGAACACATTTCATGAATGATTTGTGCCGTCTCCTTAGCGGAAGGAAGCCTTAGCGAGGGGAATCGAAATGTGCCGCCTTAGGAGACCTATCGATAACCGTAAGAATCACAGTCTTCCCCGCAAGACGAAGGCAGACCGGTAATAAAGTCTAAGGCCGATGTTGAGACCATGGTCGAGAAGGAATGGAAGCGGTCTGAACGACCGCAGGAGGAGAGTTACGTCTGACTTAGTCTGCGCCCAGTTCCGAACACGCAGCACGAAACGGCGCGTCGTCACGCTCCTGAGTAGGCCACCAAAACCGCTGGCGATAGAAGCAAGCGTGACCCGGAACGCCGGGGTGGCCAGCTAACTTGGCAGAGTGAGCCCACTGAAGAACAGCCAGACGAGTAGAGACAGGAACGAACAGAAGGTTACTAGGACAAGCGCGCGGCGACGCAGTGTGAGTGAGTGCTTGCTTTACCTGTCTCTCAATTCCCCAGACAGTCAACCCGACACACGCCTTCAGGGAGAATCCCTCGGGGTCGGTAGAAGCCACAGAAGAACTAAGAGACGGGATAAGCATCAGGCTTGGTGTTCTTATTTTCCCGGACGATAGGAAATCACGACACTCGAAACGAGCGAAAAACAACGCCCAACGAGCTTGACTGCATTAAGTCGTTTGGCAGAACGGATGTACTCAAGGTTCTTATGGTCAGGTCCAAAACGACAAAAGGGACGGTCGCCCTCCAACCACTGTCGCCATTCGCCTATGGCTAGCGGATGGCGAGCAGTTCGCGGTTACCCACATCATAGTTGCGTTCGATGGCGACAGGCGATGAGAAAAGTAAGCGCAAGGATGGAACCTTATCGTCAGACTGGAAAGCCGTGAGACAAAATGGCTCCCACGCCACCTCTTGAAGCGTCAACCTCGACAATGAATTGTTTTAGTGGACGTCAGGAGTAACAAGGATAGGGGCGGATGTAAAACGCTTCTTGAGGAGAATCAAAAAGCTCCCTGGGCGGAACCGGACCACTTAAAGCAAGTCTTGACAGAAGTCAGAGCTGTGAGAGGGCAGCCATTGGACCGAAATTAACGAATGAAAACCTCCGCAACCTGCAGAGGAATAGCGTCTGCATCGCCGTTCGAGTTTTCGGGACGGACTAAAGAGAATGTAGCGGCATAATCCGCGGAGACCAAGGCGGGCTGGCGAACTCGGGACCTCCAGGCCCGTGACTTAGGACCCTACGGGTGGTCCACTCGAACATGACGAGCCTGGACCTTAGCGAGGGATTCCCATGTGGACATGTGCACTTCAGTCGGAATATAACACGAGAAACCGTAGTGAACATCTTGTGACATGAGGGGAGGGGACCATGAAAAGGCTGCAACTTTCGCGTTCAGAGCCTCATCGGATGATGACTGCAAATTCTCTAAAGGCGTGGCAAGTCACACACGTCGAACTGAGTGCCTGAACTGATGAATCACGAAAGCCGAGCGTCAAAAGTTGCTCGACTCATCAGGAGTATGTCCATGGGGAGGGAAACCTGCCCACAGACCACTAAGAAGAAATGGTTCAGGCATGTCTTCTCAAGTGACTCAATTTAAGCTAATGCCCTGAAAGACAGCTGGAGGCATTAGGCGAGACCGAACGGCAAGAAACTCAGGTTACTTCAAGACTTATGCCCCTGTAACGGGATGTTTAAAAACGCCGTTTTTCCCACTCGTTCCCGCGTCTCTTCTCCTATCCTGACGTGCAGAAGATGGTAAGCGTTACGAAGGTTGCCACCAACCCTTAGTATGATATGAGCCACTCCTGGCTCCCTGCATACCGCAAAATCCTCGAAGGCGACGGACATAAGGGGAAGCGGATAACGTTTCGTATACCAGTTGAATATCGGGGTCAATGTACTAGCCTCTCCGGGATAAGTTTCCCACACCGCAGGGCCGCCAGGAGTACCGTCCTTCCTTCTTAACAAAAGCTCAGTAGAAACCCCGGCCCTCCGGACGGAGAGAGGAAGAAGGCACGCACCGGGTTACCGGGCGGTCGGAGAGAAACAGACAGATAATCTCGCAGGAGGCCTTACGTTGTCGGGAGCCGAACCAAGAGAGGAAAGTCTTACCCCCGAGGGGATGTTGGTTCCCCGAAGGAGATCAATACAACAATCATACGGGGACCGGTGAGGGGAAGGAGCTGGCTTCTGGGACCGGACTTTAAGAACGCGCAGATTCAGAATTCCTCCGGCAACTCCTTGTCAAATCCACCAGGTTCCTCCTGAGTAAGGAAGGGACAGGAGGGATCAAACACGGGAGGGTATGATGTCTCCAGCACCCATCTAACCACTTCCCAGCATCTCATTCAATCACATCCATATAACGCAACACCGTCTACCAAGCCGGAGCTCAGGAAGATTCAGTAGTTATGTACTCACAGAATCCAGCATTAGATCGTGAAGGATTATAAGGTATCATGCTGAGCAATCCCTGCTGAGTGGAAACCCTCAAAGAGAGGGAACAACGGAAGAATACACAGTGTAAACAAACCCTGTGAACGGCGACTCATATGTAAGCGAGAATTCAACAAAGAGCGTATGGAACAATGGGTCTTCATTCTGTGTCTTTATTGATCCAGCATACTGTTGAGGATGATCCAAAGGGTAAGTAAGTGTGTCGCCTCCCAAGTACTGATTCTACGGCGAGTGAAGCCCCCTTACCGGATCTTTAATGGAGCGAAGCGAAGACAGGAAGGGGGCCGTGGTGCTTCCCACTTATAGACTGTTCTGAGAGAATGTCGCATGGAGCGCTTAGTTTCCGGCCTATCGCTTCCGGTAGCCATAGTCATAACCATCAACCCACTCAGTCCCAGAGAGTACTATTGCTCAATGGGCACCTGCAGGTAACTAGCACCGAAACCTGTTCCATAGCGGTCGATGGGGACCGGACAAGGTAGACAGGATCTGATGGAGAGACTCTGAGTTATACCGTCTAAGCGGGCTTCAGACACGCAGGTAGGCGGCTGCGTCTCCCGCCCCTAGTATTGCTCCCTGCCATGATGGCTAGACCTTGGTCTTTCTGGGCTAACATATGACATTGACAAACAAATCGTGCAGGAAACCGCCAACATAGAGCAAAGGCGGATAGGTGATTCTCCGTTCCCTTCTCCCTTACGTCGAGGATGGAATACCTCCCAAGCTGCATGGGCACAGTCTCTGAAGCCGGGGGAGAGATTGGGTTGAGACTGCGGAAGGAGGGGGGAAACACGTTAAGCGAGCTCTCTCCACGAGGCTCCGGTGAGAGAATCTACCCGTCTTCTATGCAGGATGGGCGAGTTGCAAATCAAAGAGTCCACGCTGGGAAGACCTCCCAGGAAGAATCTCATCCTTAACCTCAGCGTGGGATCCCTCCAAAAACGAGCGAGCAACCCGGGCTCTTCCAGTCAAAACTTGATGCAGCAAGAGTGCGAAACTCTATGAGGAGGAGGTAAAATCCGTATACATCCGAACCTGGTACCTAAAGAAAGTAGGGGAGAGCCAGGCCCTGGAGCCTCTTATCCCAACTAACATCAAAACCCGTCATATACTCTACCTCTTTAAAGTTCTGAATAACGTTAGAACACTCAGCCTTGCCTCCCAGATAAGCGTGCCCCACTCCCGCCCGACCAGTAAGGATTATATACGTAATCGAATCCGAGCTCTCTCTCTTGTAGTATGTGTTGGGCTGGAGAGAGAACACAAATCACACTGGTGAAAAGGAGCGGACACTCAGTGGAAGCTGCCCAGAGTAACATTGGGTTATTAAACCCTAGGTTCCGGAGCGGAAGACCAGGAATAGCTGGTGGCACGAGACGCAAGACTCGAAACTGTCCTGAGAGATCGGAGACCTGAGCGACAGCGTCTCAAACGGCATGACGACAGCAAGACAAATTCCTGCTCGTGTCGCCGAGCATTGCTCCCTGGATCTCGACGCAGTGTTGCGGAGAATCCGTATCCTGGTCCATCTTGTTCGGATTCTTCTGTATGCAAGGTGAATTAGGACCCACAAACGACACGAATAAAACAGATCTTTTATCCAGTATCAAACAAACAATGATTCTCCTGGATATATCAAAGTAAATCAAAACAGGAAAACTCGAAAACCTCTCGTCAGTAAGGAGAGAACGACAGAACCGACCACAGACTGCAGGTCGCTTCAGGAAGGCCAACAGGCCTAGCTGACATAGACACCTGCTCACACTGCAGCATCTGAAAGAAGGGCAAAAACACGGACAGGGCGGAAACAGGACACAGGACAGCAAAACAATTCAAACAAGAATCCGGACAAGACAGAAGCGGAAAACAAGGGAAAAATTAGGGACTCTTAATCAGAGGGCCAAAAATATTAGGGACAGTGTAAAAGAGTAAATGAGGTCGTTACGAGAATGAGAAACAGCTGGGAGGCAGGAACGGAACGATAGAGAAAGAGCGGGAGAGGGAGAGAGGAGGTGGAGAGAAGAGAAGAGAAAAGAGGAAAGAACCTAATAAGACCAGCAAGAGGAAGCACAAGGACAAACATGATGATCAAAGACAAAACATGACAACCCTAGCTCCGCTGTCCGGCAACACAACAGTTGCATAACAGCGACACAATGACATTGACCCTGTCATTACCCCCAAAGAGACAGAGATCAACAGCCAGGGATAATGATGACAAAGACCATTCAGAGCACAGTAAACCACCACCCACCCACCCACACAATAGGTCTGAGTCAACGTCAAAAGACTCGCCATTACATTCACCCAGAGGGCTCTCCATTGCATTCATCAAGGACACTCAAGTAGGCCATTTCCATAATCAAGGCTCCATTGCCTATTCTGTATTTTCCTCAGTGAGTGAATTAACCTGGCTTCTCCATGGTTGTTTACTGTACAGAACTTTTAACATCTAGACAGTAACTTGTATTTTCAGGAAGCTATATGTGGTTCATCCGGGAACCAAACACACAACCATGGGTTCGTTCAGCAACGGTACAACTTCAGATAACAAACCTTTCTGACATTAGGATAGCGAATCATGTCAGTAGTAGTGGAGTTGAGCAAGATGCGCTGACAGAGATGGTCGCCTCGCTTAGGAAAGTCCTTAGGAAACTATGCAGTCATTGTTTTTAGTGTTATTTCTCACATTGTTAGCCCAGAAAAACTTAAGTGTTATTGCATACAGCCGGGAAGAACTATTGGATATAAGAGTGACGTCAACACCAACATTACGACCAGCAATACGACTTCCCGAGCGGATCCTTTGTTTGGACCTCCACCTGACGTAGGATCTTATCTCAGAGGCCGACCCAAAACAACGTCGTCACCGCAGGAGAGGCAGACGGAGCGGCTTCCTATCAGACTTAGAAGGCGAGCACACCACCCACCGCTTCCGAGATATTAGTCGCCAATTGTCCCAGTCTCTACACAACACAGGTGACGAAATTAGCACGAGTTGCCTTCCAGAGAGACATCAGAGATTGTAACATACTCTGTTTCACGGAAACATGGCTTACTCGGGATATGTTGTCAGATCGGTACAGCCACCGGTTTCTTCACGCGTCGCTGCCACAGAAATAAACATCTCTCTGGTAAGATAAGGGCGGGTGTATGCTTATGATTAACACTCATGGTGTAACAATAACAACATACAGGAACTCAAGTCCTTTTGTTCACCTGACCTAGAATTCCTTACAATAAAATGCTGACTGCATTATCTCCCAAGAGAATTCTCTGATTAAAGTCACAGCCGTGTATATATAAACAGTGTAGTTATTCCCTCCGCAAGGCAATCAAACAAAGCCAAATGTCGGTACAGGGACAAAATAGAGTCGTAAACAAGACGTATGTGGCAGGGTCTACAGGCAATTACAGACTACAAAAAGAAAACCAGCCACGTCACGGACACCGACGTCTTGCTTCCAGACAAGCTAAACACCTTCTTTGAGGATAATACAGTGCCACCGACGCGGCCTGTTACCAAGGCCTGCGGGGACCCTATCTCCTTCTCCGTGGCCGAAGAAGTGTGAATGTGGGAATGTGATGAAATAAATAAAAGCTGAAATAAATCATTCTCTCTACTATCATTCTGACATTTCACATTCTTAAAATAAAGTGGTGATCCYAACTGACCTAAGACAGGGAATTTTTACTACGATTACTTGTCAGGAATTGTGAAAAGCTGATTTTAAATGTATTTGGCTGATGTGTATGTACACTTCCGACTTCAACTGTATGTGGTCCATGCAGGAATCAAACCCACAACCCTGGTGATGCCAGAAACATAGTTTAACCCACTAAGCCTTTGGGACCATGTAGTTACACAACAGAAGCTGATTGGGAGGCATCATGGCAGTACATGCTGTTCTGTTCTGTCAGGGTAATGTTGACATACAGGGATTAACTTCACTAGAGTACTACTACTACTCTGTTTCCTGCTGCTATTGAGATTAACTCCACTGCTACTCTGTTGCTACTGCCCTCAATCTTAATACCATGATACCATCACGTTAATAGTGTGATAAGCACACAGGGACGTAGTAGAAACAAGGTCAGACGCATGTGTCTGTTTGTTTTGATTTCTCTCCCTCCTGTGCATTTGGTTCGATCAGAAAACAACATTTGGCTTTTGAAAAAAACAGGTGTGAATGAACCATCAAGTACAAATGAATTTAGCCTAGTCAGTTAGTGTATGAATTAACGAGCTAGCCTAACAATTGTTGTGGTCCAGTTTTTCGCAAAGGAGTCCTATCCTGGAATGGATATGAAATGTCACGTTCAGAATGGGTTGCTAGGCTATGAGTGGCGTATATAGGCTTCATTCCACAAACATCTGGGTCCTGAGTGGTTAGTAGAGGTCGACCGATTAATCGGAATGGCCGAWTAATTAGGGCCGATTTCAAGTTTTCATGACAATCGGAAATCGGTATTTTTGGACACCGATTTGGCAGTTTTTTTTTTTTTATTTATATATTTTTTACACCTTTATTTAACTAGGCAAGTCAGTTAAGAACACATTCTTATTTTCAATGACGGCCTAGGAACCGTGGGTTAACTGCCTTGTTCAGGGGCAGAACGACTGATTTTTACCTTGTCAGCTTGGGGATTCGTTTTTGCAACCTTCCGGTTACTAGTCCAACGCTCTYACCACCTGCCTTACATTGCACTCCACGAGGAGCCTGCGTGGCAGGCTGACTACCTGTTACGCGAGGGCAGCAAGAAGCCAAAGTAAGTTGCTAGCTAACATTAAACTTATAAAAAAACAATCAATCTTCACAATCACTAGTTAACTACACATGGTTGATGATATTACTAGTTTATCTAGCGTGTCCTGCGTTGCATATAATCGATGCGGTGCCTGTTAATTTCTCATGAATCCAGTGATTCCTAACAAAGACTGTAATTCATTTGCCAGAATTGTTCATAATTATGACATAGAACATTGAAGGTTGTACAATGTAAGGGACAGCGGGATGGGATGGTGTGATTATTTTAGTTGGGATGCGCACCTTAAGGCGGTTACTAGGTAAATACGGGAACGGATTCTTTACCGATATTTACAATTCGCTAGAAAGAATAAGGTGGCTGTTTTGGTGTGGTGTGTTCGCGCGGTTAGGATGATTTCGTTTCCGAGAGGGTGGCTTTCGGCGGATAGGGTGTAAGTGAAACTCGAAGAAGGGCTCTTGCGTTGTTTTCTGGGGTGGGGTGTCGTATTAGATGGTTAGGTAAAGGGCGGATTTGAGGAGTTCTGGGATGATTGGTGGATATTCGTGCATCAAGGAGCATTCTGACTGAGCGATGGTAGGCAGCAGCAGGCTTCGTACGCATTCATTCAAACAGCACTGTCTCGTGCGTTTGCCAGCAGCAATTCGCAATGCTTCAAGCATTGAGCTGTTTATGACTTCAAGCCTATCAACTCTTCGAGATTAGGCTGGTGTAACCGATGTGAAATGGCTAGCTAGTTAGCGGGGTGCGCGCTAATAGCGTTTCAATTGGTGATGCTACTCGCTCTGAGACTAGGAGTAGTTGTTCCCCTTGCTCTGCAAGGGGCGCAGCTTTTGTGGAGCGATGGGTAAAAGGCTTGGAGGGTGCGTGTTGTCGATGTGTTCCTGGTTCGAGCCCAGGAGAGGAGAGGGACGGAAGCTAAACTGTTCAACTGGCAATACTAAGTCGCTAATAAGATATCCAATAGTCAAAGGTAAGTGGATTTGTTGAGGAAGAAGGAGGCTAAAGTACGTGAAGTGGAAGATGGATGGCCTAAGAATAGAGATGAGGGCATACAAAGGAGGAGGGGGGTAAAACTAATAACGTGTGGAGGCTGGAGAAGCTGAGTTGGGAGGAAGGACTCGATAGATTAAAAGAGGAAGGAGAAGAACGAGCAGGATTAGTATAGATGATAGGTGAGATAGAGAGTGGCAAACAGAGATGTCGGTGAGAGCAAGAGGAAGAGACGTTAAAAACGGTTAGAGCAGAGGTGTAGGTATGTATGACAAGATAGGAGACAAAATGTATGACGAAGGCTTGGTAATATGTGCGGTATCGTCCGAGAGTTATTTGGATGTTTTATGGCATTAATTGTAAGCGCCAAATGTGGGAACACTAAGTTAGATAAGTATTGCGCTTTGAAGGCGTAATATTGGGATTATGGGTATTTATTATTGGATATGTAGGGGGATAGGTAGTGGTAATGAAGTTAGAAAGCAGTGGTGAAAGTAAGTGGTTAGATGTACAAGTAAAGGTGAGTGGTGTAAAGTATGAGAGTGCATGTAGAGTATGGGGCAAAATAAATCACAAAGATAAGGAGAAAAGAATGGGAATGGGAGATTAGTGGAACGGAGATCGAGTTTTTTGGATGGTCGGGCTCACAATAATCCGGGTATCAGCGACGTGTTGAGGAAATGCATACAAGATGACGGTGAGACGGAAAATCACTAGTGTGGGTGGAGAGGTGCTGGACTTGGGCATCCCAACTAGAGCGGGAATGGTGGAGGTTGCATTAAGCGAGGGGACGTTTAAGCTTTAGAATAACAGCTTCCCGGACTCTCTCTTCTAGGAGGCAATCGATGGGTTAAATGATAGTAAAACAGCTCTGGGGCGTGTTGGGACTGGGAGACCTGCGGGCCTGGCACGGGTCGCCAACAACAGATACGGAGAGAACGCTCAATTGCGGAGGAGAGGAACAGGGAGAGGACTGAGGAAGAGAGGAGAGGAACCAGGATGGGGCAGAGGAGAGAAGAGAGGAGAGGTCAATATAGTGGGGGTTTGTTTTGGAGCTATGAAGGGGGGTAGTAGGGATCGTGAAGTAGTGGGAAGCACTGTGGTAAGGGAGAGAAGAAAGTATGCATGCGGAGGGCATAGAATACATGCGCTTATTGACGTGAGCATGCAATGTGTGATGACCAAAGGAGACGAGAAGAACACGCTAGACGGCAGTTGATGGTGAAGAATTAGCGCAGTGCATAGGTAACAGGAATGAGCTCTTCATGGGCGCGCAAATTGAGAGCCACCGGGTTGAGAGGCTGCCCAGCGTAAGGTGGACAACGGAACTGGCTGGTAGTTGTACGGACATAAGGGCTATGATAGTAGGCCTACTAATGTCATAGTGACTGGCCCACAGCCATGGCAGCAGTTCAGTTCAAAGCTTCCTAGCGAGATAGAAGTGAGCGTAGCGCCAGATATTCAGTACGGGAGGCGTGGAATATCGCAGAGCAAGGTGGAGAGGGTTAAACAAGGAAGAGAGGGAGTAAATGAAGTTAGACCAGTTCAAGAGGAAGTGGTATAAACATTGATGGATCAGGAGGAGACGCAAGTAGAGGACGATTAGTTATTCTAGTGAGTGATTGAGGGGTGGTGGTAAAAGATAGGGTGTATAGGGAGCAGTGGAGAGGAAGGGTACTAAGAAGGGAGAGGCATGTTATATTTGAAGAAAAGACATCGTGAAGAATAGAGTAACTTAACATCTACATAAACGGTGTAAAGGTGGAGAATGTAGCGGTAGCTAGAAACGTGTCTTAATTAGCGGAAGGAGTAGCGGGTAAAAGTAAGGCACGGGAGTGAGAGGATTCGGTTCCAGGCCATGTAACGAATGTTGAGCTCTGGGAGGTGACTTTAAAGGTCCTACAACCGCTAAGAAGAGTGTCGAAGTTAGGGAAGTCCGATGTTAGGGAGGAGAAACAGGATATAGCGCAGAAGAGCGAATAATATGAATAGAAAGAGCAAGCGGGTGAAGGATATATCGTGATTAGGGGAAACAGGTGCGACCTGTTCAATAATAATAAAAATGTGTGTACTCAGAGTTTGGTAAATATACAAGAGTATTTGCAGAGAGGGTTGAYGCAAATGTCAGATAGAGCACACTTTTGAAATATTGAAGTTGTGCTTACATAGATTAAATGTGCATTAAGGATTCTGTAACATTCAGAGAAAAGCCAGTCTAAAAATGTCCCTATCACTCCTCATTACAGGAGCTAATATGCTACCTCTGCAGTGGCCCAGATTCACAGGAGCAGTAGTGTGTGCTTGTGAGTGTGTCATGTGTGTGTACAGTACCAGTCAAAAGTTGACACACCTACTCATTCCAGGGTTTTTCTTTATTTTGACTGTTTTCTACATTGTCGAATAATAGTGAACACATCAAAACTATTAAATAACACATGTAATCATGTAGTAACCAACAAAGTGTTAAACAGATCAAAATATTTTTAGATTTTAGAATCTTAAAAGTAGCCACCCTTTGCCTTGATGACAGCTTTGCACACTCTTGGCATTCTCTCAACCAGATTCATGAGGAAGGCTTTTCCCACACTCTTGAAGAAGTTCCCACATATGCTGTGCACTTATTGGCTGCTTTTCCTTCATTCTGCATCCCAAACCATCTCAATTGGGTTGAGGTTGGGAGAATGTGGAGGCCAGGTCATCTGATGCAGCACTCCATCACTCTCCTTCTTTTAGTTTTGATGTCTTTTGAGGTCTTCACTATTATTCTACCGTGTAGAAAATAGTGAAAAATAAAGAAAAACCCTGGAATGAGTAGGTATGTCCAAACTTTGGACTGGTACTGTATGTGCACGTGCCTGTGTACAAATATGTGTTGGAGCTTGCGTGCGGACATGTGTGACGTGCGCACGCATGTGTGGACCCATCCATACGTACGCATGTGTGTGAGAGGAATCTCCAAAGCAGCAGTAGCAGTTGGGGCTCAACCTTTCATATTGCTGCTCACCAGAGCACACACACACACACACACACACACACACACACACACACACACACACACCATCGCACGGCCAGAGAGGCTGATCAAAGTAGATACGGGAATGTGTGTGAAGCCTCAGCGCAGCCTTGCAGCTTCCCCGGCATACACATGCATGTATACATACATAACCACACAAACATACACACAATCGCACATGTGCCCTTTCTCTTTCTCTCTCTTTCTCTCTTTAAAGCACACTTGCTCGCTCTCTCCCTCTTACACATGTGTACACACAAACTCGCACATATCTTGCAAGTTCAAAGTAAAAACAATGGGGAGGCTTTGAGACTGSTGATTTGAGGGCGAGGTGCAAAACAYCAATCTCAAGCTTGTAGCCCACATGAGAGCCCTACACGGAGAAGACTGATTCTGTAGCCAGAGAGAGAGAAARCAGCAGGTATGAAACAAATAGCTCTCGAGATCATAATTACATTTGTTTGCTCTGATGACATCCGCCGAGCTTCTCCTGGACATGATCTAAGTYCAATTTCAGSGAAACACGCGCCTCGAATTAGTTGTAAATTACAACGTGTCAATTTCCTGCCCGTGTCCTGCTGCACGAGTCAATGACTAGCCTATTAGATGATAACGTCTTTCACAGGCGTTTCTCTCAACTCAACACAACCCCACCCACTCACCTCCTCAGGTAGCTKCTATGAAGACAYACTTCAAACTWCAAAGACCAAAGTGACAGACTTAATCAAAGTTGTGCCTCCATACAGTGTGACACCTGTATTAGCTAGGGTACAGTGTAGCCTGGAGCAGGAGGCTCCCTCCATACACTGTTGCAGATTAGGCATATGGCAAACATAAGGTGTTTTTGGGGTCCCTCGCAGCTAACCACTAGCATGATATTCCTTATGAATCATTACTGAAGTAAGCATCTATATACAGCCTTATAAAGGGTTTATGAAGGCTGAAGTCAGCTATGTAGCCTTATAAAGGGTTTATGAAGCAGTCATTTTGCCTTAGAGGTTGTACTTCATTTGAAATAGGCCCTCCTCATGTATGGCTGCCGCACAGTGAAAGGTGTAGGGTCCGTCCCAAATGACCTACACAGTGCATTATTGTGGGCCTGATTTAGTTCCCGAAAAAAGGGAATAGGGTGCCATTTTAGGACACACATGGAGTTATGTAAAAACCTGCCAGGCCTCTCCCATTGAAGAACTATTAAAGAGAAATCCATTTCATTGCTTTCCTGTAACAGATAATATGCCATGAAGATTTCCCTTTTACCGCGTCACTCATTACAGAATAAAAAGGACCGAGGCACGACGATSGGAGAATCAAATTGCTTTCCGTATTCCTAATAACTTTTTTTCTCACCACAAATTGATCAAGTTTGAACCAATAACAAAAACAGATGACTGGCGACAAGCAATTCTATCCGGGCAACGCAAAACGGTCTCTAGACTGGATAGGTAGCTTCCCAAATGGCTTACTATTCCCTACATACAGTAGTGCACTACTTTTGACCAGGGCATTATATAGAGAATAGGGTGCCATTGGCGACGCATSATAAACTTCACTGAAAATATGATGTTGAGTCCAGATTGGGGAATTGGATGGTGGAGATGCTTGAGGAGTTTTATAGCTTGTTGTTTTATTTCAAAGACAAGCTCATATACGACCGACCCACACTGAAGTCCCTCTGAACATCCAATAAATGTTTTAATCGGTGGTAGAAATACACTAGTCATATCTCAGGCTTTTGTCATCTACATAGACTGCACATCCTAATTGACTCTTATGTAAACTACGTGAGATGTCAACTACTCTTATGTGACTATGTGAGAGTCAACTAGGTCTAATTGACTCTTATGTGACTATGTGAGAGTCAACTAGGTCTAATTGACTCTTATGTGACTACGTGAGAGTCAACTCAGTTTTGTCTCCCGCAGTGCACTGACTACTTTCCAGGARACACTAACACACGTTCTCACCTATTGTAATTATTCACTTTGAAACACAACAAAGGCAGCACCAGACCCTCAGAGCCCCTCAGTCTCTTTGAAGTAAACTCAGCAAGGCCAAGCTAGCAATTCCACACACACAGATGCAAGCACACACTGAGCACACTCAAATTGAACCATCCCCTTCTAACACTATGGGGGTAATTCTCACAGAGTTTGAAACCAGCCTCCCATCCGCACCTTTGGAAAAATGTTGTTGGGTTTCTCAAATGAGGGGAAATCTGTAAAGCGCACATGCTGTCTCTCCTTGCATGGCCCTTCYTCTCAGCGGCAGAGGCAGACGATTCATGATTCATATTTTTAAGACAGGAAGCATAAAAAGGCTCCATTACTTACAGCTGTACTGACATCCTCTTGGCTGGGCTTGCAGGAATTAAAGGGGCAATCTGGGATATTCCCGATACTGCGCTTCCCAAATCCATTACAATTTTAAGGTTGTAAATGMATTTGAGAAGAGATACTGTTTATACTTAGATTTCTGGAAAGCCTACATAAAAATCAGGCGGAATGAGTAAATGAAGAACATTTAGTGGTTAAATCGTATTAACAAGATGAGAGAAAAATAGAATTACTGTTGGGTTTTTAAATTCTAAACCAAGAGCATGAAATTACATATGGCAAGCTGTGTCCTAAGGATTGGATTTTGGACAAGATTTCGGYTTTCTGTCTTTTGGTAATAGAATGATATGGTCTGACAAGCGAATGTGCTGTCATTCAGTCAGGGTGTGACAAATGCTATGCCACTTCAACAGCATCACAAGCAAATTGGTATTATTGTGTCATAATAAGCTACACACACAAGATAAACGCTATGTTTTACCAGATAAGAATCCATTCAACTGCTGTTCCCACTACGTCCAGTAGCCCTTGCCTTTTTTGGGTGCATGTGTGTGTGAGTGTATAAGAYTCCTGCATTGGGTCAGGTACCCAAGGGTACCCAGTCAGCTGGCGGGTGCAATGAAAACCTTCCTTCAACCCGTGGGTCAGTTTCCGMTTCAGAACAATTATAATGCGGGTTGGAAATGTTTTAAAATGAAGATAATTGCAAAATGAAAGCATGTTAATTTCTTCTCTTGCATGCAGCTGTAGGCAGCCCACTCACTGTTGCATTGGGTTGCCTAGCAGTAAACAAACATGCAGTGCCCGTGCCTCTGCCCCATAGCCCCTCATGATGTGACATTCACTGCATTTATACGGGTCGTACTGGGGTACGGATGTAAAAATCTCCAAAAAATCTGCCATCGGCGCCCATTCAAATTAGCCCTAAGGTTGCCTTGTTAAATCTGGTTCATTCTCTTAATTAAATATGACTGAATGTCTGATCCAACATACTTTGGTGATATAGTTATCAACCTACAGCATATCCTTTAAAAATAAAAATGTTTGCGTTCAGGGTGTGCTAATAGCATGCTAACACTTAAGACAAACTAGTAAAGTAGCTAGCATAGCTAGCCATCGCTAGCAATCAGTGGTTGAAGTTGAAGTAACTTTTGAGAGTAATGGAGTTGCCTGGTGACTATGAAAATAATTTACACTATATATATAAAAAAAAAATTAATTGGACGGGAGCTATAATACAGTTATAATACCATGTATCTTTTTACTGTTCCTTGAAATCAGGTTTGGCTGCATTGCTTTAGATGGGGAAAGACTGCTTCCGTACCCCGCTTGCGTGAATTTTGTTAAATACATTGATGTTATTTGCGGGTACTGGGTTGGCTCTCGGGACAATTCTATGCGGGCCGGGTTGCAGAGAAAAATCTGTCCTGATGTCAGGTCCCCGTAGGCTCTAGGTCATGATACTATAGCTAGTGAACCCACCATATCCCCCCAGGCCTCAAGCACCACCAAACACACACACACACACACCACACACCACACACACACAACACACACACACACACACACACACACACACACACACACACACACACACACCACCACACACACACACACAAACACAACACACCACACACACACACACACACACACACACACACACAGAGAGATTGAGAGAGGTGAGAGTGTTACACCCACAGTCTCTCTCTCTCTCTCTCAATTCAATTCAATTCAATTCAAGGCGTTTTATTGGCATGGGAAACATATGTTAACATTGCCAAAGCAAGTGAAGTAGATAATATACAAAAGTGAAATAAACAATAAAAATGAACAATAAACATTACACTCACAGAAGTTCCAAAAGAATAAAGACATTTCAAATGTCATATTATGTATACAGTATATACAGTGCTGTAACAATGTACAAATGGTTAAAGTACAAAAGGGAAAATAAATAAGCATAAATATGGGTTGTATTTACAATGGTGTTATTTCTTCACTGTTTGCCCTTTTCTTGTGGCAACAGGTTAAAAATATTGCTGCTGTGATGGCACACTGTGGTATTTCACCCAGTAGATATGGGAGTTTATCAAAATCGGGTTTGTTTTCCAATTCTTTGTGGATCTGTGTAATCTGAGGGAAAAATYTGTCTCTAATATGGTCATACATTTGGCAGGAGGTTAGGAAGTGCAGCTCAGTTTCCACCTCATTTTGTGGGCAGTGTGCATATAGCCTGTCTTCTCTTGAGAGCCAGATCTACCTACAGCGGCCTTTCTCAATAGGTGGTTGTAGAATTTAGCGGCTCTTTTCTAGATTTTCATAATTAGCGGGTATCGGCCTATTTCTGCTCTGCATGCATTATTTGGTTTTACGTTGTACACAGAGGATATTTTTGCAGAATTCTGAATGCAGAGTCTCAATTTGGTGTTTGTCCCATTTTGTGAATTCTCGGTTGGTGAGCAGACCCCAGACCTCACAGCCYTAAAGGGCAATGAGTTCTATTACTGATTCAAGTATTTGCCAGATCCTAATTGGTATSTCGAATTTGATGTTCCTTTTGATMGTATAGAAGGCCCTTCTTGCCTTGTCTCTCAGATCGTTCACAGCGTTGTGGAAGTGGTGCTGATATTTAGGCCGAGGTATGTATAGTTTCTAGATGGAATTTGTATTTGTGATCCTGGTGACTGGACCTTTTTAGGAACACCATTATTTTGGTCTTACTGAGATTTACTGTCAGGGCCCAGGTCTGGCAGAATCTGTGCAGAAGATCTAGGTGCTGCTGTAGACCCTCCTTGGTTGGTGACAGAAGCATCAGATCATCAGCAAACAGTAGACATTTGACTTCAGATTCTAGTAGGGTGAGGCCGGGTGCTGCAGACTGTTCTAGCGCCCTCACCAATTTGTTGATATACAGTGGGGAGAACAAGTATTTGATACACTGCCGATTTTGCAGGTTTTCCTACTTACAAAGCATGTAGAGGTCTGTAATTTTTTATCATAGGTACACTTCAACTGTGAGAGACGGAGAGACTTCAACTGTGAAATCCAGTGAAATCCAGAAAATCACATTGTATGATTTTTAAGTAATTAATTTGCATGGAGAGTTTGGGATAAACAACCATAACCTTGGTATCCTCAATTAAAACGATCAGAGGTGTTAGTGATTTATTCATGTGTGGGTGCTTCTGGGGTCATTAAAGAGATGATCTGGATGGCTGTGTCCACAAGTCCTTTAATTTGGACTTTTTGCAGAGAGAGACTCCAACAGAGTCTATTTAACTCTCTGTTTCCCATCATGTGTTGTGTGTAATTGTTTTCATGTTAGGTGGTGTTAGTTTACGCGCTCTACTTTTATGTTCCATTTTTTGAGCGCGTTTGTTTCATGTAGTGCTCTCGTTTTTTTGGAACTATAATAAAGTGCGCCTGTTCATTATAATTTGCTCTCCTGCACTTAACTTCTCCTCCAATACACCATCCTGACAGCGTGCGAACACTTTGCCTTTGTTTTGGTTTGTTTGTTTGTCAATTAGGGTGTGCAGGGTGAATACGTGGTCTGTCGTACGYTAATTTGGTAAAAAGCCAATTTGACATTTGCTCAGTACATTGTTTTCACTGAGAAAATGTACGAGTCTGCTGTTAAGGATAATGCAGAGGATTTACCCAAGGTTGCTGTGGACGCATATGCCACGGTAGTTATTGGGGTCAAATTTGTCTCCACTTTTGTGGATTGGGGTGATCAGTCCTTGGTTCCAAATATTGGGGAAGATGTCAGAGATAAGGATGATGTTAAAGAGTTTAAGTATAGCCAATTGGAATTTGTTGTCTGTATATTTTATCATTTCATTGAGGATACCATCAACACCACAGGCCTTTTTGGGTTGGAGGGTTTTTATTTTGTCCTGTAGTTCATTCAAGGTAATTGGATAATCCAGTGGGTTCTGGTAGTCTTTAATAGTTGATTCTAAGATTTGTATTTGATCATGTATATGTTTTTGCTGTTTGTTCTTTGTTATTGTCACGTTTCTGACCTTATTTTCCTTTGTTTAGTCTTTATTTAGTTGGTCAGGACGTGAGTTGGGTGGGTATAGTCTATGTTGTCTGTTTCTATGTGGGGTTTCTTGTTTGGCCTTATATGGTTCTCAATCAGAGGCAGGTGTTAGTCATTGTCTCTGATTGGGAACCATATTTAGGTAGCCTGTTTTGTAGTGTGTTTGGTGGGTGATTGTTCCTGTTCGTGTGTTCATCTGTTCACTAGTTCGGGACTGTAGCGTCTTCYGTTCTTTCTGTCAGTTTGTTGTTTTTGTTCGTTGTTTAAGTAGCCTATTAAACTATGGATTGTCATCACYCTGCATTTTGGTCCTCCTCTCTTTCACCCGAAGACAGCCGTTACAGAATCACCCACCAAAACCGGACCAAGCAGCGTGAAAGAGAGGAACAGCGCTTTGTGGAACAATAGACTTGGGAGGAGATATTAGARGGAAAAGGACCCGGGGTACAGCCGGGTGAATATTGCCGCCCCAAGGCAGAGCTGGAGGCAGCGAAAGCCGAGAGGCGGCGTTATGAGGAGGCTGCACGAAAGCGCGGCTGGAAGCCCGAGAGGCAGCCCCAAACATTTCTTGGGGGGTGGCACACGGGGAGTGTAGCTGGGTCAAGTAGGAGACTTGAGCCAGCTCCCCGTGCTTACCACGAGGAGCCGAGGATGGAACCGGAGCCAGTCGGGGTGGAGTTGGAGGTGAGCAGGGTGAGTGAAGCAGAGACTGTGAAGGATTTAATGGGGAAATTGGAGGAGAGAGAAATTAGGGATTTGCTGGTTTGGTGCATGAGGCACGACATCCGCCCGACGGAGCAAGACCTGTCTCTTATACACATCTAGATGTGTATAAGAGACAGGCCTTATATGGTTCTCAATCAGAGGCAGGTGTTAGTCATTGTCTCTGATTGGGAACCATATTTAGGTAGCCTGTTTTGTAGCTGTCTCTTATACACATCTAGATGTGTATAAGAGACAGCTCCAGTACGCCTCCACAGCCCAGTACATCCTGTTCCTTCTCCCCGCACTAGCCCTGAGGTGCGTGTCCCCAGTCCGGTACCACCAGTTCCGGCACCACGCACCAGGCCTACTGTGCACCTCCAGGGTCCAGTATGCCCTGTTCCTGCTCCCCGCACTAGCCTTGAGGTGCGTGTCCCCAGCCCGGTACCACCAGTTCCGGCACCACGCACATTTGGTTCTGGCAAATTAGGCAGCCCAAACTGTTGCATATACACTGACTCTGCGTGCAATGAACGCAAGAGAAGTGACACAATTTCACCTGGTTAATATTGCCTGCTAACCTGGATTTATTTTAGCTAAATATGCAGATTTAAAAATATATACTTCTGTGTATTGATTTTAAGAAAGGCATTGATATTTATGGTTAGGTACACATTGGAGCAACGATACGCACCGCATCAATTATATGCAACGTAGGACACGCTAGATAAACTAGTAATATCATCAACCATGTGTAGTTAACTAGTGATTATGATTAATTGATTGATTGTTTTTTATAAGATAAGTTTAATGCTAGCTAGCAACTTACCTTGGCTTCTACTGCATTCGCGTAACAGGCAGGCTCCTCGTGGAGTGCAATGTAATCAGGTGGTTAGAGCGTTGGACTAGTTGACTGTAAGGTTGCAAGATTGAATCCCCCGAGCTGACAAGTTAAAAATCTGTCGTTCTGCCCCTGAACGAGGCAGTTAACCCACCGTTCCTAGGCCGTCATTGAAAATAAAAATGTGTTCTTAACTGACTTGCCTAGTTAAATAAAGATTAAATAAAGGTGTAAAAAAAACAATAATAATAACAAAATAAATCGGCCAAATCGGTGTCCCAAAATACCGATTTCCGATTGTTATGAAAACTTGAAATCGGCCCTAATTATTCGGCCATAGCTGATACTATGTCATACTGCAAGACACATGATCCAGCAGTCACCTATACAGGGAAAAAAGGACAATAGTGAGTGATTGACAGACACGGTACAGCTCTAATGTGAGCATATGCTGGCCTTTGTGTGTCTGTGCAGTCAGTAGTGAATAAGGGCTTCTGACGCAATATTTCCTTGGGGGTGCTGAATATATCAACTCAAAAAAAGATAGCATAGTCAGGGTTAAAAAAGGGAGAGAAAAAAATATCCTGTCGTAAACAATGGAGAAGTTAATGCACAAAGACACTAGGGCCTGCACACTGCGGGAGACGAGCTGAGAGCTGAGCCGGTACTGGGGGGCCACACTGGACCCTGATCTATAGTGTGTGTGTGTGTGTGTGTGTGTGTGTGTGTGTGTGTGTGTGTGTGTGTGTGTGTGTGTGTGTGTGTGTCTGCAATTGTGTGTGGGTGTGTTGGCGGGAGACGAGCTGAGAGCTGAGCCGGTAGCTGGGGCCACACTGGACCCTGATCTATAGTGTGTGTGTGTGTGTGTGTGTGGTGGTGTGTGTGTGTGTGTGTGTGTGTGTGTGTGTGTGTGTGTGTGTGTGTGTGTGTGTGTGTGTGTGTGTGTGTGTGTGTGTGTGTGTGTTGTGTGTGTGTTGTGTGTGTGTCTGCAATTGTGTGTGGGTGTGTGGCAGTCATTGCGTATGTGTGTGTCTAGAGACCGTGCCGCTGCAGCAGGCAGGATGGCCAATGGGAGGGGGTGTGGGGCGGGTAGACAAACACTGCCTGCTTCTGAGCCCTACAGGGAGATTTGCCTCAGATGGAATCAAAAGACAACAAGGCGTTCCAGGTACAGGGCAGATAAAGGGAACAGCAGAGAGAGAGAGAGAGGGGGAGAGGGAAGGAGGGAGAGAGATGCCAATATAACCCTTTGAATTGAATTGAGAGCGAGAGAGAGGGGGGGGAGGAGAGAGAGAGAGAGAGAGGGAGATGCTCAGAGAAGTGACTGAGCCTCAAAGGGATTAGCATAGTGAGAAGTGTGTCCCCAAACGGCATCCCATTTCCTATATAGCTCTGTGGCCCTGGTGAAAGTAGCTGGCGTACAATTTGAGATTCAGACTTATGCTGAATGATTGTTCTGTGAATGCTGTTTGTGAGACATCAGAAAGAAAAAGTGACCATGACCAGCTCTACTTAGTCTTCTGTAAATCATAGAAAGACCTTGTTGACTTTCTAGGCCTAGATCTAGCCAGCAAGGTTTAGTCACGAAAGTCTGCTTTTAAAAGGTCAGGGTATCTATTTGTATTCCTATAGTAGGTGAATAACAGACAGGCACTGGAGAGAGAAAGAGGAGCGAGTGAGTGAGTGAGTGATAGAGTGATGTGAGTGAGTGAGTTGGATGTGTCAGTTAATCTGGTATTCCACGGATACATGGAAGAGAGGGCTTGTACTAAGAAAGAGTCAGTACTGTATTAGTTTAAACTAATTAGCCCCTGGTGGGCCTTCAGATGATAGAGATGCAAAACAAACATGTTCTATTCCCTTCTGTGCTTCAACTTCTCCCACACATCACACAGGTCAGTACTGGGCCACTCTGGTCCTAAGAAGGATTGGTAGTGACCATGGATATATCCCAAATGGCACCTATTCCCTATATAGTGCACTGGTCAAACATAGTGCACTGTTTAGGGAATAGGGGGCTATTTAGATGTAGGCATCACCATGGCAGGTGAAGTAATGGGAGCAAAAATAACTTTGCATGATAATAACTTCTCCCTCTCCCATTCTCTCTCTCTCTCGCTCTATTTCTCACTCCCTCAATCTTCCTCTCTCTACAACACAAATGGATAAGGTTACATGGAAAAGGGGACCTGATCCAAGATCAGCACTCCTACTGTGACAGCTTGACACATACGAACGGAGTACTGTCTACAGGCTAGGATATACTGTAGCAGCTAAATTCAGATGTGCAGTCTATCCTTTGTGTAGCTAGAAGAATAGAATAGAATAGAACTTTTGGTTCAATATGGAAATGTGTATCTGGCGGTGTTGGTGGGAAAGGCAGAACACACACACACACGTTGAGAGGCACAGGGTCAGCAGCAGCAATTGTGGGGGTTAAGTGCCTTTCTCAAGGGCACAACGGCAGGAGCTGGTAATTGGGATGACGGACCAGCAGCCTTCCAGCTGCCGTTCAGTTCCATTCTACTTTGTGTGTTGCCCGGCTCGGGGCTTGACCTTCCGGCTGCTGGTCTGCCTCTCTAACCTCTGGGCCCTGTCGTTCTCCAAAGAGGATCCCCTTCAAAGAGGAAAGAGTTTTCCTGTTTCCACCACAAATAGAAACACGAGGAAATACAGATGGTGCTCCTTCAAGACGGAGAGCCCGGTCCTGTATAGAAAGAAAGCTGTTGAAAAAAAAGCTGCTGTCGATGGTGAAAGTAGCCTATTTTTGATGCATGGTAGACTACTAGGCCTACTACAATAGTTAAAAGACATCACGCAGGCAGGAGAAAGCCAACGCCGTCCTTCTGATCACTGCTCTTTCATCTCCTTGCCTTTGAGAAACATCAAAATGACCACAATACCACATGCCAAAGGGAAGAGGGGCTCCTCGATACCGGGCCATGCGAGCCTAAAGAAGATGCTGTCAAATCAGACCTCAAAGCCTGGTAGATGAGGCAAAGCTAATGATTGATAGTCCATTTCCATAATGCAGGCGAGCTGATACGCTATAAGCCTAAGACCTGTCACATCTATGGCTCCATGCTCCTACCGAGAGGCCATGCCATGCTAGACAACATTAGGAGTCAGACAAGTCACTAAGATCCATACTAGTGCCACTAAAATGCACGCCCAATGCTAGGTTCATACTGGATATCAGAACACAGCCAGTGGGTTTTGACAAAAATATTGCCATTTGATAACTGAACATACTAAGGGCAGCCGAGCACCCTGCTAGTCTGACTGGGTATTCAAGTAATTGTCTGCATCTCAAATAATACCTTATGCGCTATACAGTGCACTACTGGTAGTACCCTTCTGCTACCGGGCCCTGGTAAAAAGTAGTGCACTATAAAGGGAATGGGGTGCCATGTGGGACTCAACCATAATCTCAAAATAGATTCTGTAGATGGAAAAGCGATAGAGAAAAACCAGTAGTCACTTGAGGGAGGGAGAAGGTGCCAAGGTGAAAAGTGTACACTTGACACAGATCAAGTACCCTGAACATCAAAGTGGATAACTAAGTTGTGGTTGAGAACCAGCTATCATCACCCACCGACTGCACTGTCAGTGAGTGAACGAACCAAGGGGGTTAATCTGTGTCAGTCGAGGCCCACTCACAATTTATAGGACCTCCACGAACGGCAAAGAACCCATTAACAGTTAATCTTGTCAAGATCAATATCTCGACTTGGAGGACATCATCTTCCTTGGAAGTCTGCGAGGGGAATTAATAAGAAATGTTATATGAAAAGGTCTTAAAAGAGCCTTTAAATGCCCTGCAGCAAGTCTGCCTTGAGAAATAAGCCTTGTCTGTTGGACAATGATGAACAAAGGTGTCTTCGCACTCAGAGTTCGCTTGCTAAAATACTCCTCGATCTTGTGTGCCATTAGCTAACTCCCTAACGTCCCGGCCTGTACTTTTTAATTGAGCCGATAACAACTTTATCACACATCATTTTACTTTTAACAACATTGTGTTCGCTCTTTCCACGCTTTGGTGATTTAAAAGATTTCCAATGGCCAATTTAGCAACTGGACACTCAAAACTAATTCTATTGCCAATTACGGTAAAACACAATAAAGGGCTCATTCCTAATTACATAGTTACACTGTTCTTATTCAAGTACGCAGTACTTACTGTGCTAAACAGTAAGTATGCTAGTTTTTTAACTACCTGTGAAGAATATGATTGAGTGCTTTTTTCAAACATGGCGTCTGCCTAGGAGGCTACTAGAGGGGAAACTAACATGGCAGCTGCACGTCTAGCACTTTGTGACATCGGCTGATGTAAAAAGACTTTATAATTACATTTGATTGATTGATAGATATAAGCAACTGAGTCTATGGAGATGCCGGTATACTGTTGGGTGTGGTCTTTGGCTGATTGAAGCTGGTGAGAATGCAGCTAGTGCATGCGCTCACTTCTCTTAGGAGCAGTGCACTGACTGCTGGCTGCTGAAACTAAACTTCCACCATATCACTGGATCTCATGACCACCTGGTGTCAACTAGATTTGTTTTCTTGTAAATACTTTGAGCTGTTTGATTGAGCCTGCCTTGAGTGCCAGAGGGGCGGGGGTTGGACTTTGGGCACTATTCCATTGGTTCCAGTGCACCAGTCAAGCTCAATCAAGCCAGCTAAAAGTATTTGATCTCCTACGAATACTATTTGAACCAGGGTTTGGCGGGCATCTCTATGGCGTCACCCCATGTAGTCACTACTTTGGACAGCTAAACAAACAACATGTCAGCCAGAACTGAACAAAAGTCGTCTAGGTTATTGTGACTTTTAAATGCATCATCATCCAAAACGTCCAACTGCTTTCAGAGGGCCTGAATCACATGTAATACTACTCATACAGAATATTACAACAAATACTGAGTCATGTCTCATACATCTTATGTCTCCATCAAAGACAAATGTGAGGACAAAACATTGTTGTCGCTATCAACGGAAATATTTGACCAATCCTCCATGAAAACAACCAAGGGATCAAAGTTGTCAGAGCAATAACCTTCCACTAGGAGAAAGAGGAGGAATGCAGCGAAACGCGTCTGTTTAAAAAAAACTTTGTTTCTATTGACATGCCATACTAATAAAAGCATTTTAATTAATTATTGAAGAGTGCCTTGGTCCTCCTTTCTTTTTAATAACCTTCACGTTGTATTATTACATGGCAACATTAATCATTGTGGTCAAGAATTACCGTCGCTGTGGCAAAGTCAAAGTCTTGATCCATCCTATAGCCTTTAGGTATTTTCACATAGATGACCAACCTAAGTCATCCTATGGTGTGTGTTTTTCTACCTTAGCATAGTAGGCATTCCCCAATGCAGAGCCTCAAAACCTTGAAACCGTACTCCTTTGGAGTGACAGACTGAATGCAGGGAAAATGTGTGTTCTATTCGGACAAATCCTTGTAGTCCCTCTCTGTATCAGTCTGTTTGTCGTTCCGTTTGGTGCCTAATTCACAAAACCTTAGTTCAACCTGCATTTCTGTCCCAGGCTACAGGGCTTCCATGGCTACATGAAGCCTTCCAGCTGTAAGCTAACGACCACTAACAGGCTCCAAGGTGTCCTGCAATATGGCCCCCACCCCACAGCCACAAAATGCAATCCTATTGAACTGTTATTGATTGTGTATCTATGGCTATAGCCTATAACAGCTCTCCAGAGTTCCAGGACAACACAACAAGGAACTAGTAAGACTGCAGGCACGATAACTCGACCCAAACACTATGACTGTGTCTCAAATGGTACCCTATTTCCTTACACAGTCCACAACACACACACACACAAAACGACAAAGCCTGTCACTGAAGAAAACAATTGTGAAGAAAACACAGAGTGAGCCATATATACTCTCTGTGAGTGTCCTCCCTGCATGCCTGGGCAGCAATCAAAAAGTTCAAGTTCTAAATGCGGCCACTCCGTGACCCCTGGAGCTCTCTGAGATGCCAGGCCCAGCTCGCGGTTACAGGAACAGAATGTGTGTGTGTTGATGTTTGCGTGTGTGTGTTATCCACAAACCACACACCGAATCATTACCCAGCCATTACTGTATGGGACTATAATTCAATAAACATGCAACACATAGGTCTACACACACTAACACTTTGCTTTTGAGCAGTCAGCCATTCACCACTACTGGCTTATTATTGGACAGGCACCACTTCTTGCCCGGAGGATGAGGTTGTGCACAAACAAAGCCACGGACCTATTTTAGTATGGGGTGTTTTTCGAAACAATTACAAACGTGTGACCATCTAACTGTAGATAAAGAAAAGTACTATACAGCCCTGCATTTGTATTGTATGAGCTTTGGCGCTTACATGCTACGAACGCTTTCATTGAACAGCTTTCAACACCGTTTTATGTTAGGTGCAAGGGCAAAAACAAGACTTGCAATTGGCTGCTTACCTGAGTCACGAACTTCATTCTCTAACCGACTGTCAATAATTCAACAATAAATAGCAAACAAATGTGAAAAATGTGTTTGTTAAAAAAAAACGACAACTGTGCACTACACTACTACTACTAATTTAAACCTGCCTGGTAGCCCACCTGAAAACAGACAAGTAACTAATTCAAAATGATTCGCGAGAAATGTTGAACAGCACTACTGTTGTGGTATTAAAAATAGAGGATTAAATTAAGCCACACATCATATATTAAGATGTCTGTGCCTGCCCCTATGTGTATATTCAGACAACGAGTAGCCTAATAGTGCAGCCTAACTGAGACAAAATAAGGGATGCATTATCCGGATGGTTGGGATGAAAATATAGGATGCGCACCGAACATGGGGCTCCAGCCTAAAAGATCAGATTGGAAAGGAATAACTAAAATAACGAGTAATTCCATCATTTCAGCTACCATCAACACAAAGCCACTCGAGGCTACACGAACCCTTGTTGTATTCCGGCGGAAGACCAGAATAAAACCCTAGAATAAAACACAGCCAATTTCTGTGTGGTAGCTTAGCTGCTATCAAGCTAACATGCTACACTGGCCAGTTCGGCGACTCGCCGACAGAGGCTCGTGCTGACAGGCGCGCATGCAGGCTTCACCACTGCTTGTTGGAGGGTACCGCGGTACCCACTTAGAGAACGGCTTAGCTTTAATTATCCAGCAATACCGGAAAATAACCATACATATCATAGAGGATTACACGTTGTTTAAAATGGATGCATATAATTAGAATATTTAATTGAAATAGAGAAATTGACTAGGATGCGGTGAACCTCGCCTTCAACGCGTGTACGCGTCTGACCCAGCAGCGAGACAGCGTTACAATATTGCTAGGGCAATCACCGG
>NC_036873.1:7237273-7254520 GCF_002910315.2 Salvelinus sp. IW2-2015
GCAGCAGAGAGACTCCAACAGAGTCTATTTAACTCTCTGTTTCCCATCATGTGTTGTGTGTAATTGTTTTCATGTTAGGTAGTAGTTTACGCGCTCTACTTTTATGTTCCATTTTTTGAGAGGTTTGTTTCATGTAGTGCTCTCGTTTTTTTGAACTATAATAAAGTGCGCCTGTTCATTATAATTTGCTCTCCTGCACTTAACTTCTCCTCCAAACACCATCCTGACAGCGTGCGAACACTTTGCCTTTGTTTTGGTTTGTTTGTTTGTCAATTAGGGTGTGCAGGGTGAATACGTGGTCTGTCGTACGATAATTTGGTAAAAAGCCAATTTGACATTTGCTCAGTACATTGTTTTCACTGAGAAAATGTACGAGTCTGCTGTTAAGGATAATGCAGAGGATTTACCAAGGTTGCTGTGGACGCATATGCCACGGTAGTTATTGGGGTCAAATTTGTCTCCACTTTTGTGGATTGGGGTGATCAGTCCTTGGTTCCAAATATTGGGGAAGATGTCAGAGATAAGGATGATGTTAAAGAGTTTAAGTATAGCAATTGGAATTTGTTGTTCGTATATTTTATCATTCATTGAGGATACCATCAACACCACAGGCCTTTTTGGGTTGGAGGGTTTTTATTTTCCTGTAGTTCATTTCAAGGTAATTGGATAATCAGTGGGTCTGGTAGTCTTTAATAGTTGATTCTAAGATTTGTATTTGATCATGTATATGTTTTTGCTGTGTTGCTTTGTTATTGTCACAGTTTCTGACCTTATTTTCCTTTGTTTAGTCTTTATTTAGTGCGGTCAGGACGTGAGTTGGGGGGTATAGTCTATGTTGTTGTTTCTATGTGGGGTTCTTGTTTGGCCTTATATGGTTCTCAATCAGAGCAGGTGTTAGTCATTGTCTCTGATTGGAACCATATTTAGGTAGCCTGTTTTGTAGTGTGTTTGGTGGTGATTGTTCCTGTTCGTGTGTTCATATGTTCTGTGGTTCACTAGTTCGGACTGTAGCGTCTTCAGTTCTTTCTGTCAGTTTGTTGTTTTTGTTCGTTGTTTAAGTAGCCTATTAAACTATGGATTGTCATCACACTGCATTTTGTCCTCCTCTCTTTCACCCGAAGACAGCCGTTACAGAATCACCCACCAAAAACCGGACCAAGCAGCGTGAAAGAGAGGAACAGCGCTTTGTGGAACAATAGACTTGGGAGAGATATTAGACGGAAAAGGACCCGGGTACAGCCGGGTGAATATTGCCGCCCCAAGCAGAGCTGGAGGCAGCGAAAGCCGAGAGGCGGCGTTATGAGGAGGCTGCACGAAACAGCGGCTGGAAGCCCGAGAGGCAGCCCCAAAATTTCTTGGGGGGTGCACACGGGAGTGTAGCTGGGTCAAGTAGGAGACTTGAGAGCCACTCCCCGTGCTTACCAGAGGAGCCGAGGATGGAACCGGAGCCAGTCGGGGTGGAGTTGGAGGTGAGCAGGTGAGTGAAGCAGAGACTGTGAAGATTTAATGGGAAATTTGAGGAGAGAGAAATTAGGGATTTGCTGTTGGTGCATGAGGCACGACATCCGCCCGACGGAGCGGCTGTGGGGATTGATGTCACCTGAGTCAGCTCTCCATACTCGTCCTGAAGTGCGTGCTAGCCGTCTGGTGAAGACTGTGCCAGCCCCACGCACCAGGCCTCCTGTGCGCCTCCCTAGCCCTGCACGTCCTGTGCCAGCTCAGCGCACCAGCTCTCCTGTGGCCAACCCTACGTACTAGCTCTCTTGTGGCAGCCCCACGCACCAGCTCTCCGGTGCCAGCGCCACGTACCAGATCTCCAGTACGCCTCCACAGCCCAGTACATCCTGTTCCTTCTCCCCGCACTAGCCCTGAGGTGCGTGTCCCCAGTCCGGTACCACCAGTTCCGGCACCACGCACCAGGCCTACTGTGCACCTCCAGGGTCCAGTATGCCCTTTCCTGCTCCCCGCACTAGCCTTGAGGTGCGTGTCCCCAGCCCGGTACCACCAGTTCCGGCACCACGCACATTTGGTTCTGGCAAATTAGGCAGCCCAAACTGTTGCATATACACTGACTCTGCGTGCAATGAACGCAAGAGAAGTGACACAATTTCACCTGGTTAATATTGCCTGCTAACCTGGATTTATTTTAGCTAAATATGCAGATTTAAAAAATATATATCTGTGTATTGATTTTAAGAAAGGCATTGATATTTATGTTAGGTACACATTGAGCAACGATACGCACCGCATCAATTATATGCAACGTAGGACACGCTAGATAAACTAGTAATATCATCAACCAGTGTAGTTAACTAGTGATTATGATTAATTGATTGATGTTTTTTATAAGATAAGTTTAATGCTAGCTAGCAACTTACCTTGGCTTCTACTGCATTCGCGTAACAGGCAGGCTCCTCTGGAGTGCAATTAATCAGGTGGTTAGAGCGTTGGACTAGTTGACTGTAAGGTTGCAAGATTGAATCCCCCGAGCTGACAAGTTAAAAATCTGTCGTTCTGCCCCTGAACGAGGCAGTTAACCCACCGTTCCTAGGCCGTCATTGAAAATAAAAATGTTTCTTAACTGACTTGCCTAGTTAAATAAGATATAAATAAAGTGTAAAAAAAACAATAATAATAACAAAATAAATCGGCCAAATCGGGGTCCCAAAATACCGATTTCCGATTGTTATGAAAACTTGAAATCGGCCCTAATTATTCGGCCAAAGCTGATACTATGTCATACTGCAAGACACATGATCCAGCAGTCACCTATACAGGGAAAAAAGGACAATAGTGAGTGATTGACAGACACGGTACAGCTCTAATGTGAGCATATGCTGGCCTTTGTGTGTCTGTGCAGTCAGTAGTGAATAAGGGCTTCTGACGCAATATTTCCTTGGGGTGCTGAATATATCAAAACTCAAGCAGTCAGTAGTGAATAAGTGATTTATCAACACAAAAAGATTGCATAGTCAGGGTCGAAAAAGAGGGGGGAAAAGATATCCTGTCGTAAACAATAGAGAAGTTAATGCACAAAGACACTAGGGCCTGCACACTGCGGGAGACGAGCTGAGAGCTGAGCCGGTACTGGGGGGGGCCACACTGGACCCTGATCTATAGCGCCTCTGTGTGTGTCTGCCACAGTGAGWMTCTGCAATTGTGTGTGGGTGTGTGGCAGTCATTGCGTATGTGTGTGTCTAGAGACCGTGCCGCTGCAGCAGGCAGGATGGACAATGGGAGGGGGTGTGGGGCGGGTAGACAACACTGCCTGCTTCTGAGCCCTACAGGGAGATTTGCCTCAGATGGAATCAAAAGAACAACAAGGCGTTCCCAGGTACAGGGCAGATAAAGGGAACAGCAGAGAGAGAGAGAGAGGGGGAGAGGGAAGGAGGGAGAGAGATGCCAATATAACCCTTTGAATTGAATTGAGAGCGAGAGAGAGGGGGGAGGGAGAGAGAGAGAGAGAGAGAGTGGAGATGCTCAGAGAAGTGACTGAGCCTCAAAGGGATTAGCATAGTGAGAAAGTGTGTCCCCAAACGGCATCCCATTTCCTATATAGCTCTGTGGGCCCTGGTGAAAAGTAGCTGGCGTACAATTTGAGATTCAGACTTATGCTGAATGATTGTTCTGTGAATGCTGTTTGTGAGACATCAGAAAGAAAAAGTGACCATGACCCAGCTCTACTTAGTCTTCTGTAAATCATAGAAAGACCTTGTTGACTTTCTAGGCCTAGATCTAGCCAGCAAGGTTTAGTCACGAAAGTCTGCTTTTAAAAGGTCAGGGTATCTATTTGTATTCCTATAGTAGGTGAATAACAGACAGGCACTGGAGAGAGAAAGAGAGCGAGTGAGTGAGTGAGTGATAGAGTGAGTGAGTGAGTGAGTTTGGATGTGTCAGTTAATCTGGTATTCCACGGATACATGGAAGAGAGGGCTTGTACTAAGAAAGAGTCAGTACTGTATTAGTTTAAACTAATTAGCCCCTGGTGGGCCTTCAGATGATAGAGATGCAAAACAAACATGTTCTATTCCCTTCTGTGCTTCAACTTCTCCCACACATCACACAGGTCAGTACTGGGCCACTCTGGTCCTAAGAAGGATTGGTAGTGACCATGGGATATATCCCAAATGGCACCCTATTCCCTATATAGTGCACTGGTCAAACATAGTGCACTGTTTAGGGAATAGGGGGCTATTTAGATGTAGGCATCACCATGGCAGGTGAAGTAATGGGAGCAAAAATAACTTTGCATGATAATAACTTCTCCCTCTCCCATTCTCTCTCTCTCTCGCTCTATTTCTCACTCCCTCAATCTTCCTCTCTCTACAACACAAATGGATAAGGTTACATGGAAAAGGGGGACCTGATCCAAGATCAGCACTCCTACTGTGACATGCTTGACACATACGAACGGAGTACTGTCTACAGGCTAGGATATACTGTAGCAGCTAAATTCAGATGTGCAGTCTATCCTTTGTGTAGCTASAAGAATAGAATAGAATAGAACTTTTGGTTCAAATGGAAATGTGTATCTGGCGGTGTTGGGAAAGGCAGAACACACACACACACGTTGAGAGGCACAGGGTCAGCAGCAGCAATTGTGGGGGGTTAAGTGCCTTTCTCAAGGGCACAACGGCAGGAGCTGGTAATTGGGATCAGAGACCAGCAGCCTTCCAGCTGCCCGTTCAGTTCCATTCTCACTTTTGTGTTGCCCGGCTCGGGGCTTGACCTTCCGGCTGCTGGTCTGCCTCTCTAACCTCTGGGCCCCTGTCGTTCTCCAAAGAGGATCCCCTTCAAAGAGGAAAGAGTTTCCTGTTTCCACCACAAATAGAAACACGAGGAAATACAGATGGTGCTCCTTCAAGACGGAGAGCCCGGTCCTGTATAGAAAGAAAGCTGTTGAAAAAAAAGCTGCTGTCGATGGTGACAAGTAGCCTATTTTTGATGCATGGTAGACTACTAGGCCTACTACAATAGTTAAAAGACATCACGCAGGCAGGAGAAAGCCAACGCCGTCCCTTCTGATCACTGCTCTTTCATCTCCTTGCCTTTGGAGAACATCAAAATGACCACAATACCACCATGCCAAAGGGAAGAGGGGCTCCTCGATACCGGGCCATGCGAAGCCTAAAGAAGATGCTGTCAAATCAGACCTCAAAAGCCTGGTAGATGAGGCAAAGCTAATGATTGATAGTCCATTTCCATAATGCAGGCGAGCTGATACGCTATAAGCCTAAGACCCTGTCACATCTATGGCTCCATGCTCCTACCGAGAGGCCATGCCATGCTAGACAACATTAGGAGTCAGACAAGTCACTAAGATCCATACTAGTGCCACTAAAATGCACGCCCAATGCTAGGTTCATACTGGATATCAGAACACAGCCAGTGGGTTTTGACAAAAATATTGCCATTTGATAACCTAGAACATACTAAGGGCAGCCGAGCACCCTGCTAGTCTGACTGGGTATTCAAGTAATTGTCTGCATCTCAAATAATACCTTATGCGCTATACAGTGCACTACTGGTAGTACCCTTCTGCTACCGGGCCCTGGTAAAAAGTAGTGCACTATAAAGGGAATGGGGTGCCATGTGGGACTCAARCATAATCTCAYAATAGATTCTGTAGATGGAAAGCGATAGAGAAAAACCAGTAGTCACTTGAGGGAGGGGAGAAGGTGCCAAGGTGAAAAGTGTACACTTGACACAGATCAAGTACCCTGAACATCAAAGTGGATAACTAAGTTGTGGTTGAGAACCAGCTATCATCACCCACCGACTGCACTGTCAGTGAGTGAACGAACCAAGGGGGTTAATCTGTGTCAGTCGAGGCCCACTCACAATTTATAGGACCTCCACGAACGGCAAAGAACCCATTAACAGTTCAATCTTGTCAAGATCAATATCTCGACTTGGAGGACATCATCTTCCTTGGAAGTCTGCGAGGGGAATTAATAAGAAATGTTATATGAAAAGGTCTTAAAAGAGCCTTTAAAATGCCCTGCAGCAAGTCTGCCTTGAGAAATAAGCCTTGTCTGTTGGACAATGATGAACAAAGGTGTCTTCGCACTCAGAGTTCGCTTGCTAAAATAACTCCTCGATCTTGTAGTCCATTAGCTAACTCCCTAACGTCCCCGGCCTGTACCTTTTTTAATTGAGCCGATAACAACTTTATCACACATCATTTTACCTTTTAACAACATTGGTTCGCTCTTTCCACGCTTTGGTGATTTAAAAGATTTCCCAATGGCCAATTTAGCAACTGGACACTCAAAACTAATTCATATTGCCAATTACGGTAAAACACAATAAAGGGCTCATTCCCTAATTACATAGTTACACTGTTCTTAATTCAAGTACGCAGTACTTAACTGTGCTAAACAGTAGTATGCTAGTTTTTTAACTACCCTGTGAAGAATATGATTGAGTGCTTTTTTTCAAACATGGCGTCTGCCTAGGAGGCTACTAGAGGGGAAACTAACATGGCAGCTGCACGTCTAGCACTTTGTGACATCGGCTGATGTAAAAAAGACTTTATAAATACATTTGATTGATTGATAGATACTAAGCAACTGAGTCTATGGAGATGCCGGTATACTGTTGGGTGTGGTCTTTGGCTGATTGAAAGCTGGTGAGAATGCAGCTAAGTGCAATGCGCTCACTCTCTCTAGGAGCAGTGCACTGACTGCTGGCTGCTGAAACTAAACTTCCCACCATATCACTGGATCCTCAGACCACCTGGGTTCAACTAGCATTTGTTTTCTTGTAAATACTTTGAGCGTTTGATTGAGCCTGCCTTGAGTGCCAGACGGGCGGGGTTTGGGACTTTGGGCACTATTCCATTGGTTCCAGTGCACCAGTCAAGCTCAATCAAGCCCAGCTAAAGTATTTGATCTCCTACGAATACTATTTGAACCKGGGTTTGCGGGGCATCTCTATGGGGTCACCCATGTAGTCACTACTTTGGACAGCTAAACAAACAACATGTCAGCCAGAACTGAACAAAAGTCGTCTAGGTTATTGTGACTTTTAAATGCATCATCATCCAAAACGTCCAACTGCTTTCAGAGGGCCTGAATCACATGTAATACTACTCATACAGYATATTACAACAAATACTGAGTCATGTCTCATACATCRTAATGTCTCCATCAAAGACAAATGTGAAGACAAAACATTGTTGTCGCTATCAATGGAAATATTTGACCAATCCTCCATGAAAACAACCAAGGGATCAAAGTTGTCAGAGCAATAACCTTCCACTAGGAGAAAGAGGAGGAATGCAGCCGAAACGCGTCGTTTTAAAAAAAACTTTGTTTCTATTGAACATGCCATACTAATAAAAGCATTTTAATTAATTATATGAAGAGTGCCTTGGTCCTCCTTTCTTTTTAATAACCTTCCACGTTGTATTATATACATGGCAACATTAATCATTGTGGTCAAGAATTACCGTCGATGTGGCACAAGTCAAAGTCTTGATCCATCCTATAGCCTTTAGGTATTTTCACATAAGATGACCAACCCTAAGTCATCCTATGGTGTGTGTTTTTCTTACCTTAGCATAGATAGGCCATTCCCCAATGCAGAGCCTCAAAACCTTGAAACCGTACTCCTTTGGAGTGACAGACTGAATGCAGGGAAAATGTGTGTTTCTATTCGGACAAATCCTTGTAGTCCCTCTCTGTATCAGTCTGTTTGCTTCCGTTTGGTGCCTAATTCACAAAACCTTAGTTCAACCTGCATTTCTGTCCCAGGCTACAGGGCTTCCATGGCTACCATGAAGCCTTCCAGCTGTAGCTAACGACCACTAACAGGCTCCAAGGTGTCCTGCCAATATGGCCCCCACCCCACAGCCACAAAATGCAATCCTATTGAACTGTTATTGATTGTGTATCTATGGCCTATAGCCTATAACAGCTCTCCAGAGTTCCAGGACAACACAACAAGGAACTAGTAAGACTGCAGCACGATAACTCGACCCAAACACTATGACTGTGTCTCAAATGGTACCCTATTCCTTACACAGTCCACACACACACACACACAAACGACAAAGCACTGTCACTGAAGAAAACAATTGTGAAGAAAACACAGAGTGAGCCATATATACTCTCTGTGAGTGTCCTCCCTGCATGCCTGGGCAGCAATCAAAAGTTCAAGTTCTAAATGCGGCCACTCCGTGACCCCTGGAGCTCTCTGAGATGCCAGGCCCAGCTCCGGTTACAGGAACAGAATGTGTGTGTGTTGATGTTTGCGTGTGTGTGTTATCCACAAACCACACACCGAATCATTACCCAGCCATTACTGTATGGGACTATAATTCAATAAACATGCAGACACATAGGTCTACACACACTAACACTTTGCTTTTGAGCAGTCAGCCATTCACCACTACTGGCTTATTATTGGACAGGCACCACTTCTTGCCCGGAGGAATGAGGTTGTGCACAAACAAAGCCACGGACCTATTTTAGTATTGGGGTGTTTTTCGAACAATTACAAACGTGTTGACCATCTAACTGTAGATAAAGAAAAGTACTACAGCCCTGCATTTGTATTGTATGAGCTTTGGCGCTTACATGCTACGAACGCTTTCATTGAACAGCTTTCAACACCGTTTTATGTTAGGTGCAAGGGCAAAAACAAGACTTGCAATTGGCTGCTTACCTGAGTCACGAACTTCATTCTCTAACCGACTGTCAATAATTCAACAATAAATACAAACAAATGTGAAAAATGTGTTTGTTAAAAAAAAACGACAACTGTGCACTACACTACTACTACTAATTTTAAACCTGCCTGGTAGCCCACCTGAAAACAGACAAGTAACTAATTCAAAATGATTCCGCGAGAAATGTTGAACAGCACTACTGTTGTGGTATTAAAAATAGAGGATTAAATTAAGCCACACATCATATATTAAGATGTCTGTGCCTGCCCCTATGTGATATATTCAGACAACGAGTAGCCTAATAGTYCAGCCTAACTGAGACAAAGAATAACGGATGCATTATCCGGATGGTTGGGATGAAAATATAGGATGCGCACCGACATGGGGCTCCAGCCTAAAAGATTCAGATTGGAAAAGGAATAACTAAAATAACGAGTAATTCCATCATTTCAGCTACCAATCAACACAAAGCCACTCGAGGCTACACGAACCCWTGTTGTATTCCGGCGGAAGACCCAGAATAAAACCCTAGAATAAAACACAGCCAATTTKTGTGTGGTAGCTTAGCTGCTATCAAGCTAACATGCTACACTGGCCAGGTCTCGCGACTCGSCCGACAGAGGCTCGTGCTGACAGCGCGCATGCAGGCTTCACCACTGCTTGTTGGAGGGTACGGTACCCACTTAGAGAACGGTTTAGCTTTAATTATCCAGCAATACCGGGAAAAATAACCATACATATCATAGAGGTATTACACGTTGTTTAAAATGGATGCATTATAATTAGAATATTAATTGAAATAGAGAAATTGACTAGGATGCGTGAACCTCGCCTTCAACCGTGTAGCGTCTGACCCAGCAGCGAGACAGCGTTACAATATTGCTAGCAAAAACCGGCTAGTGGCTGTCTTCAAAGCTTACCTGGTTTGATGACAGCTCTTGTATTTCAACTAAAGATGTATAATGTATTGTTTTACTGTGTATTCCTAAAAGATACTGCCTTCTCGGGCTCGTTCCTTCGGCTGAATCGCCTAAATCCGTGCGCTTTCCTTCAGAATAGTGCTGAATCTGAATGGGTGGACGGCAAGCGCGGCTGTCGGTGTCTAGGAAATTCTACCGCCGCTCCCTGCCAAATAATGACCACTCCCACCGCTGAAGCCACAGCCACAGAGAAGCCACAGCCACAGAGAAGACAGGTGCTGATTGTGCGCAGCTCCGTGGAATAGTGAGTGCGTTGCAATATAGTGAGTTGTGTGGCACATTCAAAGGGCTGTCAAATCAACGGACTCGCTCTCGTGTGCACGCGCATTATCTCGGTTGAGACTGCATCCTGCTAGTAGATTGACAGCGCGTTTTTTATGCGTGTCGTTGCCAAATTGTGACTCTGAAACGCTGGATATGGGACAAGTGGAGGATGCGCAAAGTCTACATGGACTGATAACGATTATGGTTATGCCTGTGTTTTTTATTTTTTTTATTTAGGAAAGCGTAAAGTAATCTGTGTACCACCGGTATGCGTGTTATGGAAACGGCTAGGGCAAGCTATAAACAAGGAGAAAGACTGGACGCGAGAACAAACGCAGCCAGTTAGCGCGCGTAGTCTCCGTGTAACAGTAACAACGATAATATTTAAACTTGATAGGCCTATTATGTTCCGTTGTTGATGCATCCCACTGGGCAAAACTGACTGAATCAACGTTGTTTCCATGCAATTTCAACCAAAAAAATGCAATGTAATGACGTTGAATCGACGTGGAAAACAGATTGGATTTGAAAAAAGTCATCATCGTTATGGAAGTTCGTATTTTTTCACCCGACTTTTAACTCCAATGACAAGGTTCATGTATTTGTTGTTGATTTCACGTTTAATTCACATTAGTTGACAACTCAACCAAATTTAATTCAAAATTAGACGTTGAACTAACGTCTGTATCAGTGAGACTCAGATCTTTCACTTTAAAATGTATGTCAAACAAAAACAAATTTAAGTCATTTAGCAGACGCTCTTATCCAGAGCGACTAACAAATTGGAAAGTTKATACATATTCATCCTGGTCCCCCGTGGGGAATGAACCCACAACCCTGGCGCTTGCAACGCCAGCAGGCGCCATGCTCTACCAACTGAGCCACACGGGACCAAATGATTGCAAAGTTAAACAAACCATACCATATGCACAAGGACTAATTTGAACAATTTCCACAAAAATGTTTACAAAAAAACATTTACTTTAAGAACGGTGCAGATGCAAAGTTTGGTAACGACACAAACAGCACAAACTATCATTATGTTACCAAATTTTGGTTACCAAATTACCAAATGTTACCAAATTCTTCACCGTGGAATTGCCCATCCCTCCATATGTCTTTGTGGCAATAGTATAGGCGATAGTATAGAATGTCACCTTTTGTTTTAAGGTATTTGCATACATATCTGTTTTACAGTTTAGAAAGGAAAGCACTTTATGTATCTAGTCCCCCCCATGTGAAGAAGTCAAAAGTATTTGGACAAATTCACTTCTAGTTTATAAAAGTAGTGCAAAGTTTAGTATTTGGTCCCATATTCCTGGCAAGCAATGACTACATCAAGCTCATTGGATGCATTTGCAGTTTGTTTTGGTTGTCCAATAGTACTGTAACTGCATGTTGAGTGATGACTGGAGTCATTTTCTTTCTGAGTAGATGTTTCTGAACACTTCGAAATGAATCCTGATAATGTCATGATTAAGAAAAATCATTAATGAATCATGAATAGTGATGAGTGAGATGCCATTCAGAGACTAGAACAAAACATYGTAACTTCTCACCATTACAGGGGAGGTTAGTATTTTTTAGGTGGTATAAACTTTGTGCCTCTGTAACCTTCTCACTCATCATTATTCACAATTAATTCATGATTATCCATAATCATGGTAACATCCACGTCAGGGACATAGGCATGGGTGGGGAAGGGTGTACACAGACTCCAAAATGACACAAGACATTATTCACCATTCGGTTCCTATTGTGCCAAAAATAATCCGAAACACAACCAAAACAAGCCGCAAATGCCTACAACTGACTACTTGAATACACTACAAGTGAATTTGTCCAAATACTTCTGACTTCTTCAAATCGGTGAACTAGATACATAAAGTGCTTTCATTTCTAAACGGTAAAACTGATATGTATGACAATCCCCTTAAATAAATGCTGACGTTCTGTACTGTCACCTAAAATGAGACATTCTATAGCAAATCTAAAAGGGTATAGAGCCAACTTTAAAAATGCAGCGTCACTGTCCAAATACATATGGAGGGGAGTGTATCTGCCAAAAGGTTGAACGCCTGAATCTGACCCCATACATTTGTCATCAGGACATACATTTATGGAAAACATGCAGAGTTAATGCATTAACATACTTTGGGCATCACCTGACGGGCTAAATTAAAATTCACAGGTAGATACAAGTAGGTGTATGTGGAACCTATATAGGGCGCAACGACGTGTCAGSCTCAGATTTCAATTAGCTGGTTGTCRAAAGGTCTATTTTTGAGCATAGAGAAAATATATGCATAGCCTATATTAATMTCTATTTAGCTAATTTAGGTGACTCACCCATTAATAACCTTATATTATCATATCACACACATCTGGCAAGTTGCTTAACAACACATGAAATCCTACATAGGCCTATAGGCTGTCAAAAAAGTTGTATCTCCATCTCTTCWWTCAAAGACTCAATCATGGACACCCTTACTGARAGTTGTGGCRGCTTCCAGTGATGTGWTGTTGTCTCTACCTTCTTGCCCAATGTGCTGTTGTCTGTGCTCAATAATGTTTGTACCATGTTTTGTGCTGCTGCCATGTCGTGTTGCTACTGTGTTGTCATGTTGTGTTGCTACCATGCTGTGTTGTCATATGTTGCTGCCATGCTATGTTGTTGTCTTATGTCTGTCTTTATGTAGTGTTGTGGTGTCTCTCTTGTCGTGATGTGTGTTTTGTCCTATATCGTTGTATTTTTAATCCCAACCCCGCTTTCCCACAGGAGGCCTTTTGCCTTTTGGTAGGCGTCATTGTAAATAAGAAGTTGTTCTTAACTGACTTGCCTAGTTAAATAAAGGTTKAATWAAAWAAAWWAAATAACAGTTGCCTGCACCGCTATGGTACTAGTTTGAATTTGATGTGTTGACATTCACGCTGGCTTTAGTCACAGGAGTACTTTAAAATGGCTAAACCTGAACAATATAATACGATTGCCACCCTTCCAAAATCGCTCCTACAGCCACAGCTTGAAATTGGCACTGTGTTCTAAAGCTGGCATTTGCCATGCTGTGCCAATCGGAGTTTGAAATTATATCTCGACTGGGAAATGAAAATGCAACAGCCATTTCAATCAAGAACCATGAGATTGCTATTGCCACATAAAGGCATCTTTACAATGTAATTACATTACAATGACTGCATATCACATGTTCCATACAATTCGGATGAGTGCAAATCACACTATTGTGCCTGCTATTATTGGTTCAAATTGGTTCCGCAAAAACAATGGGATATGTCCCAAATGGCACCCTATTTTCTARAGTGCACTTCTTTTGACCAGGGSCCATAGGAAATAGGGTGCCATTTGGAACACAGAGACCAGGGCCCATAGGGAATAGGGTGCCATTTGGAACACAGGCAATGTAAACTGCACCTTGACTCGATGTGCCAATCATTGACATACACATGGATACACGTGAATATGATCTAGGCTACATTCATCCCCCTTTATTATAACACTATAATAAAACCCAACTATGCAGTCTTCCATATGTGACTCGTTTCAGGAAACTAGGCGTATGTTGCGCGTCACTACTTCACAAGAGAGCCATTTGAGTGTAAACTTMTTTAAATRAAAATTWGTTWTTTGGCAGAAATGCCTTCTGGAACATGTGAACTTTCATGTGCCTTAATAACATACGTGTATGCCATCTGTAAATACTAATGCAATTGTTAAATTACGAGCCTAGTTGGTTTAGCCACAGAAAAAGACAGCAGTGAGTGGGCTGGACATACCGAGAGATGAGTTCGMATTGGTCTGCCATGTAGCATGCTTCTGTCTATTTGAGCTGGTCAGTATGTGTAGGTAATCCTGTCTAACGCGGTAGAACTGCATAAGTGTTGCTCTCCCCTTTCTGGAAGACCGAGTTTCGAAATCAGTGGAATTAGAGTATGATAACTAAGGAGATGGAAAAAACACCTGTCTCCAGATTACTTCCTCAAACTAATTAAGGGCAACCATGACATGGAGAAGCGTCCATTCCATGTAAGATAGTCTAACTAGCTACATTTTCAGATATTACACGTTTCTAATTTTGACAGAAATTCATTTTCATTTCAAGTTAATGCGTACTGTTAGCTAGCTAGCTAATGTTACCTGTATGATCTGTGTAGTAATATTATTCGTATCTCAGAGCCATTTACTTTGCTACTTATAGCCCAATCTTAGRTWGCTAACATTGAACCTGGTGGTTAGCTAACTGCAGATTCCTGCAGGGTAATAGCGTCACGAGTTGGGATTATGGTTAATTGTTTACCTAACTAGCTAGCTACATGTCTTAACAAAAGACTAAACTATGCAAGAAACCATTTCAATAGGATGTCACTGCGACAACTGTTGATAGACGTAGCTGAGAAATTCGATCTGGCTATCTTCTACGATTTCAGAGCACTCTCGTTTTTTTTWATATACATTTGCTCAACACCCGTTAAATATGGTGTCAGTAAATGTTGGAATATAATATATTTGTTTTATGTTAAAACATACAATCTACCTGCAGTGAAGCCACTCAACATTTACATTACATTCATCTAGCAGACTCCCATCCAGTGTGACCCACAGGAGCAACCAAGGGCACGTTGACAGATCTCCCAACAAGTCAAATCTGGGACCCGAACCAGCYACCTATCCCCAATTGCCAMGCCACCAACCATCCAAGTAACCCCCCCAAAACCKCAAATAACCTTTGGAAGCGATTACAGCCTTGAGTCTTCTTGGGTATGACTCTACAAGCTTGGCACACCTGTATTTGGGGAGTTTCTCCCATTCTTCTCTGCAGATCCTCTAAAGCTCTGTCAGGTTGGATGGGGTGCGATGCTGCACAGCAATTTTGAGGTCTCTTCAGAGATGTTTGATCGGGTTCAAGCCCGGGCTCTGGCTGTGCCACTCAAGTACATTTAGAGATTTGTCCTGAAGCCACTCCTGCGTTGTCTTGGCTGTGTGCTTAGGGTCGTTGTCCTGTGGAAAGGTGAACCTTCACCCCAGTCTGAGGTCCTGAGTGCTCTGGAGCAGGTTTTCATCAAGGATCTCTCTGTACTTTGCTCCGTTCATCTTTGCCTCAATCCTGACTAGTCTCCCAGTCGCTGTCGCTGAAAAACATCCCCACAGCATGATACTGCCACCACCATGCTTCCCCGTAGGGATGGTTCTAGTTTTCCTTCAGACGTGATGATTGGCATTCAGGCCAAAGAGTTCAATCTTGGTTTCATCAGACCAGAGAATCTTGTTTCTCATGGTCTGAGAGTCTTTAGGTGCCTTTTGGCAAACTCCAAGTGGGCTGTCATGTGCCTTTTACTGAAGAGTGGCTTCCGTCTGGCCACTCTTCCATAAAGGCCTGATTGGTGGAGGGCTGCAGAGATGGTTGTCCTTCTGGAAGATTCTCCCATCTCCACAGAGGAGCTCTGTCAGAGTGACCATCGGGTTCTTGGTCACCTCCCTGACTATGTCCCTTCTCCCCCGATTGCTCAGTTTTGCCGGAAGTCCAGCTCTAGGAAGAGTCTTGGTGGTTCCAAACTTCTCCCATTTAAGATTGATGGAGGCCACTGTGTTCRTGGGGACCTTCAATGCTGCAGAAATGTTTTGTTACCCTCGACACAATCCTGTCTCGGAGCTGGAAATGGAAACAGGATGCACCTGAGCTCAATTTCAAGTCTCATAGTTAAGGGTCTGAATACTGAATACAGAATGCTAGTATTTCTGTTTTTAATTTTAAATACATTTGCAAAATGTCTAAACCTGTTTTCGCTTTGTCATTATGGAGTATTGTTTGTAGATTGATGAGGATTTTTTTTATTTAATACATTTTAGAATAAGGCTGTTATGTAACAAAATGTGGAAAAAGTCAAGGGGTCTGAATACTTTCCAAAAGCACTGTATTTACATGTGTTTATGTGTGTGTGTCCGTGTGTGTGCACACGTGTGCGTTTGAATGCGAGTGAGTGTGTGTATGTATGGGCACGCGCGTACAAGCAGCTGCTCAGGCATTAGCCTCAGGCATTGGATGTAACAGCGTTGCCCCTCAGTGTAATTCAAACYTACTTTTTTTGTATGTTTATTTCTACTTTATTTTTTACTTTTATCTTTGACCGGAGGCATTTTACTTATGGCTGGGACGGGATCGATATGACAACAGCCAGTGAAAGTGCAGGGCGCCAAATTCAAAACAACAGAAATCTCATAATTAATATTCCTCAGACATACAAGTATTTTACACCATTTTAAAGATAAACTGGTTGTTAATCCCACCACAGTGTCCGATTTCAAAAAGGCTTTACGACGAAAGCACAACATATCATTATGTTAGGTCAGCACCTATTCACAGAAAAACACAGCCATTTTTCAAGCCAAAGAGAGGAGTCACAAAAAGCAGAAATAGAGATAACATTAATCATTAACCTTTGATGATCTTCATCAGATGACACTCATAGGACTTCATGTTACACAATACATGTATGTTTTGTTCGATAAAGTTCATATTTATATCCAAAAATCTCAGTTTACATTGGAACGTAATGATTTGCCTCCAAAACATCTGGTGATTTTGCAGAGAGCCACATCAATTTACAGAAATACTCATAATAAACATTGATAAAACATACAAGTATCAAACATGGAACTTTAGATAAACCTCTCCTTAATGCAACCGCTGTGTCAGATTTCAAAAAAACTTTACGGAAAAAGCACACCATGCTATAATCTGAGTACAGCGCTCAGAGCCCAAAAAAGCCACGAAGATATCCTCCATGTTGTGGAGTCAACAGATGTCAGAATAGCATTATAAATATTCCATTACCTTTGATGATCTTCATCAGAATGCACTCCCAGGAATCTCAGTTCCACACAAAAATGTTGATTTGTTCCATAAAGTCCATCATTTATGTCCAAACACCTTCTTTTAGTTTGCGCGTTCAGTTCACAATCCAAACTCACGATGCGTGTGCAAGTCCATGCGAAAGTTCAGACGGAAAGTCATATTACAGTTCATAGAAACATGTCAAACGAAGTATAGAATCATTCTTTTGGATGTTTTTAACATAAATCTTCAATAATGTTCAACCGGTGAATTCCTTTGTCTTCAGAAATGCAATGGAACGCAAGCTAACTCTCTCACGTGAACGCGCGTGGTCAGCTCATGGCACTCTGACAGACCCATGACTCAAAGAGCCCTCATTCCCCCCTCCTTCACAGTAGAAGCATCAAGCAAGGTTCTAAAGACTGTTGACATCTAGTGGAAGCCTTACGAAGTGCAATATGACCAATATCCCATTGTATAT
>NC_036873.1:7259094-7315582 GCF_002910315.2 Salvelinus sp. IW2-2015
TGCGATTAGGCGATGAGTTGAATAACTACAAACCTCAGATTTCCCACTTCCTGGTTGGATTTTCTCCAGGTTTTTGCCTGCCATATGAGTTCTGTTATACTCACAGACATCATTCAAACATTTTAGAAACTTCAGAGTGTTTCTATCCAAATAATATGCATATGTTAGCAACTGGGCCTGAGTAGCAGGCAGTTTACTCTGGGCACCTTATTCATCCAAGCTACTCAATACTGCCCCAGCCATAAGAAGTTTAATCAAGTTTTTTTTTATTACATACAACAACAAAAAATCCCCTCCATTTACTTAAAAAATATTGCTTTTCAAAATATTTCCTTGTAATATTTGGTTTTGCTGTCAATACCTTTGGGTTTATGTTTGCTTTCAATATCATATTTTTTTTGCAATATAACATTTTTGTTCTCGACATAACAAGTTGGCTTGATATTAATGCACAAAAGTAACTCACTCCCGGCCTGAGCAATGCCAGGCCTCGGGTTAGAATGCAATTAGTTTAAATCAGCTAGGGATGGGGAAAAAGGAGCTAGGGATGGGGGAAAAGTGTTCCACATCAGGCCCCGGGGAATGGAATTGCCCAGGTCTGTTAGAGGATTGCATCATATAATATCACTATTACTCAGTTACACAATTACCCCCACCATGGTTTTAGTAAAAGCTGAGGGATGGGGCTGAGAAATGCAACCACCTCTAAATCCATAGACTATGCTATGGATGCAAGAACTGACCATCCCATGATATCAAAATGATAGTTTTAACCATGTTTTTAGGTAGTGGTTGTTTACATTTATTTTGTTTACAAACATTGGAATAAAAGAAGCCTATATTTTGGGTTCTGGTGAAACATGTTGAACTAAGCTCATGAGTTGAACTAAGTTGAACTAAAGCTCATAGGCATTTAACATTATATTCTTCAAGAGTCAATGGGTTCATATTATGAATTTATATGCCCCAAAATGTATGTATCAACTAAGGATTGCCCCTTTAACAGGCAGTGACTTCATACAAGCATTTCGCTACACCCGCAATAACATCTGCTAAATATGTGTATGTAACCAATCAAATTTGATTTGATACAGCAGAACTATGTAGTCATTCAAATGTTTTATTCTGTCCACTGTTCCGTGAATGCTCCACAAGGTCATTACCTTCTACAGCGTTTGGGCTTTTTAAATGTGGTCACCTTAATTCCGCTGGTGGATACATTGCTACTGCAACATGTTAACACCATGTTTTCACACGTGAGACATTATTTCAACCCCACATGTAAATCTGCAATTCCATGCGAAGTCGTTTTTTTTTTACATGTGAAACAGCAAATGTGATTTTTGCATGTGAACGTTTTTCAGACGTGAAAATCCAATTCCACATGACAAAGTTTGTCACGTGAATGTTTTTCACATGTAAAACTGCATACACGATTTTCACACGTAAACCTTTTTAACATGTGAAACTGCAATTTATTTTCTCACCTAATGAATCGCCTGTCGTACAATAGAAAAAGTGGGCAGAATCTCCCCTCTGCTTTATGCTGAATCGTCTTCTCCACCGGTGATCTGCCCAGCGATTGGCACTTCCCATAATGAGCTTGAGACTCCGGAATGTGTGATACGCTGTTCTAAATATTCATAAATCACATGGAGTAGAGGTGTGGTGTGTGTGTGTGTGTGTGTGTGTGTGTGTGTGTGTGTGTGCGCGTGCGTGCGGTGGGTGTGTTGTGGTTGGGTGTGAAACTGCAATTTATTTTCTCACCTAATGAATCGCCTGTCGTACAATAGAAAAAGTGGGGCAGAATCTCCCCTCTGCTTTATGCTGAATCGTCTTCTTCCACCGGTGATCTGCCCAGCGATTGGCACTTCCCATAATGAGCTTGAGACTCCGGAATGTGTGATACGCTGTTCTAAATATTCATAAATCACATGGAGTAGAGTGTGTGTGTGTGTGTGTGTGTGTGTGTGTGTGTGTGTGTGTGTGCGCGTGCGTGCGGGTGTGTGTGTGTGGTTGGGTGGGTGGGTTTTTAACAACATGAATGGTCCGCCATGGGGAACCCATTTCCTTGTTATTATCAATAATGATAGAGCATTGACATTATCATATCATACAAGAGCAACTGAAGTCTTACACATCCTTTAAAAACCAAACCCTGGTGAATCAAAAACTATTACCGGTTTATTATGATATTCGTTTAAAAAAAAAGTATATTAAAAAGCTCTGTTTGGCTGCTGATTGCAATCATTTGGTACATCCATGGTCTTCTGAAGTATTTCATGAGGCTTCGATCGCGTACTGCTGTAAGAGATTCGGTCACAGTTGTTCTCTCTCTCTCTCAGAATCTTCACTCGTTCATCACGCATTGTCAGCTCCCTCCCTCGGAGGGTAGGAAAAGCACCACGTTATGTTCAATTGCAGTCTGTTGAGTTTGAAGACAATTACTGGGGCCCTGGAATAAGCAGGTAATTACAAAAAAGCCTCTGAGAAGATATGCCTCGCACAGAAATTTGATTACACTGCGAGATCAAGCCAGCAAATTAGGTCAGTGTTAAGTCATTTGTGAATTAGTGAAAGGGATATAAGGGGCAAGACACAGAGAAGTAGCAGAGACAAATGAACTAATATTAAACTTCCACAACCTTAGATCGGCAAGGGGAAACAATGGAGACAAATGTTTATTTTGGTTTATTATTTTCTCGCTCAAAATTATTAATTTCAAATGATCCATCCAACTGTGCTTAACTTTAGTAGCTAGTTGCTAACAAAACACTTTTTTCTCCATAAGAATGGAATTCAAGATTGGGTTTGGCCATTCATGTTTTTATTTATTAACCTTTATTTAATTAGGCAAGTCAGTTAAGAACAAATTCTTATTTACAATGATGGCCTAGGAACAGTGGGTTAACTGCCTTGTTCGGGGGCAGAAAGACAGATTTTTACCTTATCAGCTTGAGGTGTCGATCTAACAACCTTTCGGTTACAGGCCCAATGCTCTAACCACTAGGCTACCTGCCACCCCATGTCATCATGCTCTAGTCTAGTTTATAGACAACTGTCCTGTGAAAGCACTAGCATTACCTATTATCTCGTTCAGATTTTCAGATGAGAAATATACAGTCTTCACAGTACCCATCCCTCTTTGTGTGTCGTATTCCCCGCCTCTCTAAATCAAATCAAATGTATTTTTTATAGCCCTTCTTACATCAGCTGATATCTCAAAGTGCTGTACAGAAACCCAGCCTAAAACCCCAAACAGCAAGCAATGCAGGTGTAGAAGCACGGTGGCTAGGAAAAACTCCCTAGGAAGGCCAAAACCTAGGAAGAAACCTAGAGAGGAACCAGGCTATGAGGGGTGGCCAGTCCTCTTCTGGCTGTGCCGGGTGGAGAATATAACAGAACATGGCCAAGATGTTCAAATGTTCATAAATGACCAGCATGGTCAAATAATAGTAATCACAGTAGTTGTCGAGGGTGCAGCAAGTCAGCACCTCAGGAGTAAATGTCAGTTGGCTTTTCATAGCCGATCATTTAGAGTATCTCTGGGACAGGTAGCACGTCTGGTGAACAGGTCAGGGTTCCATAGCCGCAGGCAGAACAGTTGAAAATGGAGCAGCAGCACGGCAAGGTGGACTGGGGACAGCAAGGAGTCATCATGCCAGGTCGTCCTGAGGCATGGTCCTAGGGCTCAGGTCCTCCGAGAGAGAGAAAGAAAGAGAGAATTAGAGAGAGCATACTTAAATTCACACAGGACACCGGATAAGACAGGAGAAGTACTCCAGATAAAACAAACTGACCCTAGCTCCCCGACACATAAACTACTGCAGCATAAATACTGTCTGTCTGTCTGTCTTTCTCCCCCCCCGTCTTTGTATGTCTGTCTCTTTAGAAATCAGGAGGCGAGGGAGAGAGGAGGAACAGTTATTAGCAACACATTGTCTCCCAGCTCAGCTACATGATGGCTCTCGGTGAATGGCAGGCAGTGGTCGGGGCTGGGACAAGCTGTTGGTGGTGGGGGCCATTTCTCATTTGTCAGGGGGGAGAAGCCAGGGCTTTGTGGGATTATGAGGCACCCAGAGTGGGGTAACTGGGGATCCACCCTCCACCCAGCCTTAGCCATCTGCTGCCCCTGCTTCATCTGGAGCAAAGCTGCTCTGCACTGGGAATAGAGATGTTTCTAACTGTGGGTAGATATAACTTTGTGATGTATTTGTGCATAATTTTAACTACACACAGATCCTAGCAAGAGGCAGTACTTGATGATGAGCTACTAAAATATGTATTTTGTATACAGTGTTTAAAATAAATAATGTGTCAAATAGTGGTAAGACTAACAAGACCACATTTAAATCAACCAAACTCATATAGCTCTACCACCATCCTTATTAGAGAAGAACCGCTCACTGCTCCCCAAAATATTTTAGATTTATTTTAGGCTTAGAGGTAAGGTTTAGGGTTATGTTTAGAATGAGTTTTAGGGGTTAGGATTAGGAGTTAGGGTTAGGATTAAGTTAAGGGTTAGGGTTTATGGAAAATAGGATTTTGAATGGGAATACATTTTTGGTCCCCACTTGGATAGTAAAACAACATGTGTTTGACCAGGCTTGTCCACATCAAGTGAGACTCTCATAAAACTCCCATCTGCTGGGGCCACATGTTCCAACTCCCACCCCAGTGTCTAGCTGGAGTCCTGATCCCCCACCCCGAGGCTTAGGCAGGCACTGTCATCATCACTGGAGTGTGTGTGTGTGTGTGTGTGTGTGTGTGTGTGTGTGTGTGCGTGCGTGCGTCTGTCATCATCATCAGTAAGGGCTAGGCAGTTTACTGAGTTCAGGGACCTCCCTTGTTGTTTTAGATATTCCCTGGACTGCATCCCATAGGCCCATGGTCAAAAGTAGTTCACTAAGTAYGGAATAGGGTTCCATTTGGAATGTAGCCCCTGGACTAATTTCTGTTACATTCCTAATTTAGGTCTAACAAGGTCATCCCTTTTACCCAACACCAGTTTTACGAGCGAAGCAGGGGGAAATAAGTGTCACAACATCTTGACTCGCACATCTAGGCCGCTCAGAAAAAACAACGGTAAACACCAGTGGTAAATTAGCAGTAAATAACAAAACCGGAGTGGAGGAGCAGCTGACCKTTGGCTTGAACCTTGAACCCAAGAAGCCAATTTCTGCTCCAGGTTGACAATTCCTCTAGGTACAGATCTAGGATCAGCTTCACCTCCCCCAATCCTTTACCATTGTGGGGAAAATGCAAAACTGACCCGAGATCCCTTGAGATTAGGGAGCACTCGGGTTCTGAGAAGCAGCGTTACATCACTGCAGGGCTGTTGAACTGTTAATGTACCCCTCTGTGTTACATAAGCACCCAGTCACATCTGGTGATGTATCCAGAAATGTTCAAAAAGGATGGGAGGACTCAGGACTCTGTTACAAAACAATTGAAATAGGTTCTATTCACGAGGGCACAACATAGCAAAACATTTAGCAACAGACAACTAATATGAACGTTTCTTATTGCACAACTTCATATAGTACCTCCCTGTTTCGGTTGCCTGGCTACCCATCCACATCGCTCCTGCCTAAAGCCACACCCACTAATGTTTCTTCTCCACAATGAGTCTGGATTTGATKTCCTCCTCGACGACATCTCGAATGTGAACACATTCACACTGTTTTGATTGGTCCCAGAAACAGATGGGTTGGGCCAGAGCCTGAACACACGTGGGTTAAAGTGGCATTTCGGAAATAGTCATTGGCTTTGATACTCTGATCGGTTAGAGACAATCCAAACGCTGCTGATGACATGTTTTGTACTACGCCCCGCGTTTTGATGTCAGCATAAAGGATATCWGCGATGGCAGTCTCAGACTGAATGTATGTAGCGATAGATAGTAGAGGTCGACCGATTAATTGGCATGGCCGATTAATTAGGGCCGATTTCAAGTTTTCATAACAATCGGTAATCGGTATTTTTGGACACCGATTATGGCCGATTACATTGCATTCCACGAGGAAACTGCGTGGCAGGCTGACCACCTGTTACGTGAGTGCAGCACTTGCAGCAAGGAGCCATGGTAAATTGCTAGCTTGCATTAAACTTGTTTTATAAAAAACAATCTTCACATAATCACTAGTTAAATACACATGGTTGATGATATTACTAGGTTAACTAGCTAGTCCTGTATTGGATACAATCAATGCGGTGCCTGTTAATTTATCATCGAATCACAACCTACTTCGCCAAACATAAGCACATTCGCAAAAAAAGCACATTCGTTGCACAAATGTAAACCATAAACATCAATGCCTTTCTTAAAATCAATACACAGAAGTATATTTTTTTAAACCAGCATTTTTTGTTAAAATAAATTAATGTTAGTAGGCAATATTAACTAGGGAAATTGTGTCACTTCTCTTGCGTTCATTGCACGCAGAGTCAAGGTATATGCAACAGTTTGGGCCTCCTGGCTCGTTGCGAACTAATTTGCCAGAATTTTACATAATTATGACGTAACATTGAAGGTTGTGCAATGTAACAGCATTGTTCGATAAAATACGGAACGGTTCCGTATTTCACTGAAAGAATAAACATTTTGTTTTCGAAATGATAGTTTCCGGATTTGACCATATTAATGACCAAAGGCTTATATTTTCTGTGTTTATTATATTATAATTAAGACTATGATTTGATATTTGATAGAGCAGTCTGACTGAGCGGTGGTAGTATAGCAGCAGGCTCGTAAGCATTCATTCAACTTTACTGCGTTTGCCAGCAGCTCTTAGTAATGCTTGAATCACAGCGCTATTTATGACTTCAAGCCTATCAACTCCTGAGATTAGGCTGGCAATACTAAAGTGCCTATTAGAACATCCAATAGTCAAAGGTATATGAAATACAAATGGTATAGAGAGAAATAGTAGACGCGTCATAATTCCTATAATAACTACAACCTAAAATGGCATAACTGGGAATATTGAACCACCAGCTTTCATATGTTCTCATGTTCTGAGCAAGAAACTTAAACATTAGCTTTTTTTACATGGCACATATTGCACTTGTACTTTCTTCTCCAACACTGTTTTTGCATTATTTAAACCAAATTGAGCATGTTTCATTATTTATTTCAGACTAAATAGATTGTATTTATGTATTATATTGAGTTAAAATAAAAGTGTTCATTGTTCATTCAGTATTGTTGTAATTGTCATTATTACAAATATACACTGCTCKAAAAAATAAAGGGAACACTTAAACAACACAATGTAACTCCAAGTCAATCACACTTTTATGAAATCAAACTGTCCACTTAGGAAGCAACACTGATTGACATAAATTTCACATGCTGTTGTGGCAAATGGAATAGCAAAAGGTGGAAATTATAGCAATTAGCAAGAACCCCCAAAAAGGAGTGATTCTGCAGGTGGTGACCACAAGACAACTTCTCAGTCTTGCTTCCTGGCTGATGTTTTGGTCACTTTTGAATGCTGGCGGTGCTCTCACTCAAGTGTGTAGCATGAGACGGAGTCTACAACCCACACAAGTGGCTCAGGTAGTGCAGTTCATCCAGGATGGCACATCAATGCGAGCTGTGGCAAAAAGGTTTGCTGTGTCTGTCAGCGTAGTGTCCAGAGCATGGAGGCGCTACCAGGAGACAGGCCAGTACATCAGGAGACGTGGAGGAGGCGTAGGAGGGCAACAACCCAGCAGCAGGACCGCTACCTCCGCCTTTGTGCAAGGAGGTGCACTGCCAGAGCCCTGCAAAATGACCTCCAGCAGGCCACAAATGTGCATATGTCAGCATATGGTCTCACAAGGGGTCTGAGGATCTCATCTCGGTACCTAATGGCAGTAGGCTACCTCTGGCGAGCACATGGAGGGCTGTGCGGCCCCACAAAGAAATGCCACCCCCACACCATGACTGACCCACCGCCAAACCGGTCATGCTGGAGGATGTTGCAGCAGCAGAACATTCTCCACGGCGTCTCCAGACTCTGTCACGTCTGTCACATGTGCTCATGTGCTCAGTGTGAACCTGCTTTCAATCTGTGAAGAGCAAAGGGCGCCAGTGGCGAATTTGCCAATCTTGGTGTTCTCTGGCAAATGCCAAACGTCCTGCACGGTGCTGGGCTGTAAGCACAACCCCACCTGTGGACGTCGGCCCTCATACCACCTCATGGAGTCTGTTTCTGACCGTTTGAGCAGACACATGCACATTTGTGGCCTGCTGGAGGTCATTTTGCAGGGCTCTGGCAGTGCACTTCCTTGCACAAAGGCGGAGGTAGCGGTCCTGCTGGCTGGGTTGTTGCCCTCCTAACGGCCTCCTCCACGTCTCCTGATGTACTGGCCTGTCTCCTGGTAGCGCCTCCATGCTCTGGACACTACGCTGACAGACACAGCAAACCTTTTTGCACAGCTCGCATTGATGTGCCATCCTGGATGAACTGCACTACCTGAGCCACTTGTGTGGGTTGTTAGACTCCGTCTCATGCTACCTAGAGTGAGAGCACCGCCAGCATTCAAAAGTGACCAAACCATCAGCCAGGAAGCATAGGAACTGAGAAGTTGTCTGTGGTCACCAACCTGCAGAATCCACTCCTTTTTTGGGGGTGTCTTGCTAATTGCCTATAATTTCCACCTTTTTGTCTTACCATTTGCACAACAGCAATGGTGAAATGTATTGTCAATCAGTGTTGCTTCCTAAGTGGACAGTTTGATTTCACAGAAGTGTGATTGACTTGGAGTTACATTGTGTTGTTTAAGTGTTCCCTTTATTTTTTTGAGCAGTGTATATAAATAAAAATCGGCCGAACTATCGGTATCGGCCTTTTTTGGTCCTCCAATAATTGGTATTGGTATCGGCGTTGAAAAATCATAATCGGTCGACCTCTAATAGATAGAGCAGCGGAATTCAATTCAGTATGAGTCGTCAGGGAACCGCTTCAGCCCGATTCCATTTCGTGTCTGGTGAATACGACCCTAGTCTCCTCTCTGTTCAATATCCTCCTCTCTCCGTTCAATTGTAGAGGTTAGCCCACTGGATGGGTGATTGGGTTTGGAGCGGGTGATTGGGTTTGGAGGTGTAGGCCTAGCAATTGTTTGGCACTGACGGATAGGCATATGGGAACTGAGCTAATGCTAGGGGAAGAGTCAAGTTTCTCATTAGCTCTGGTCTATTTCATCCAGAGAAAAGGGGAAGCGAAGCGGGGTTGGAATTAGCAGGGCTAATTCAATTCTGGCTCCTCTTGCTGTGGTGTACGCGGCTCTGCAGAGGAACAATATCCAGCTGTAAAATGCTTCGCTGGAGGATAAACAAAGTTAATGGAGGAGGAAGAGAGGAGAGAGGGAGGCAGAGGCACAATCAACCGTTCCGGATAAGATGGATGTTGGTGTTAGAAAGAAAATGCCAACAGAATTAAGGCAGCCCAAAAGTTTGTTGTTGTTTATTTCAGTGATTTCAAAAACGAACGTGTGTCATTATCAACTGGTCTATTAAAGTCCAATCACGGGAATGATTTCATTATAAAAACCCATTTAATTTGTGTCTGTATAGAAACCGCTCCTCGTGTAGACTACACTTTAAGCTTTTTCATTGCTTCTACACTTTTCATCTTGGTTTCCGTTTACAGACGGATAGATTGCTTTGTCCGATGCTTCAGCTCGGATACGAGACTTTCCCAATCAATCACTTACAGCCGCATGGTGTGAAACAGGGAAGGCCCCTGTCTCTGCTATTCTGTTGTAGCTCATAGTTCTCTCGCTTAGAAAGAGCCATGTACAATGTGATCAACTGTAAAATGAGCCATTAACAATGTCAGAGCCACAAAGCATCAGTCACCACTCACAGATAATAGGAGGAAACATCCTTGACTGTGAAATCCATCCATCTCAAATCCCAAAATTAAAGTCAATGACACTTACATAAGAAAACATGCAAAAACATTCCTCTCCATACAGTATCTACATTTGTAGTCGGAAGTTTACATACACTTAGGTTGGAGTCATTAAAACTCGTTTTTCAACCACTCCACAAATGTCTTGTTAACAAACTATAGTTTTGGCAAGTCGGTTAGGACATCTACTTTGTGCATGACACAAGTCATTTTTCCAACAATTGTTTACTGGCAGATTATTTCACTTATAATTCACTGAATCACAATTCCAGTGGGTCAGAAGTTTACATACACTAAGTTGACTGTGCCTTAAACAGCTTGGCAAATTCCAGACAATTATGTCATGGCTTTAGAAGCTTCTGATAGGCTAATTTACATCGTTTGAGTCAATTGGAGTTGTACCTGTGGATGTATTTCAAGGCCTACCATCAAACTCAGTGCCTCTTTGCTTGACATCATGGGAAAATCAACAGAAATCAGCCAACAACTCAGAAAGAAATGTTAGACCTCCACAAGTCTGGTTCATCCTTGGGAGCAATTTCCAAATGCCTGAAGGTACCACGTTCATCTGTACAAACAATAGTACGCAAGTATGAACACCATGGGACCACGCAGCCACCATACCGCTCAGGAAGGAGATGCGTTCTGTCTCCTAGAGATGAACGTAGTTTGGTGCGAAAAGTGCAAATCAATCCCAGAACAACAGCAAAGGACCTTGTGAAGATGCTGGAGGAAACAGGTACAAAAGTATCTATATCCATAGTAAAACGAGTCCTGTATTGACATAACCTGAAAGGCCGCTCAGCAAGGAAGAAGCCACTGCTCCAAAACCACCATAAAAAAGCCAGACTACGGTTTGCAACTGCACATGGGGACAAAGATCGCACTTTTTGGAGAAATGTACTCTGGTCTGATGAAACCAAAATAGAACTGTTTGTCCATAATGACCATCGTTATGTTTGGAAGGAAAAGGGGGATGCTTGCAAGCCGAAGAACACCATCCCAACCGTGAAGCACGGGGGTGGCAGCATCATGTTGTGGGGGTGCTTTGCTGCAGGAGGGACTGGTGCAATTCACAAAATAGATGGCGTCATGAGGAAGAAAATGATGTGTATATATTGAAGCAACATCTCAAGACATCAGTCAGGAAAATAAAACTTGGTCGCAAATGGGTCTTCCAAATGGACATTGACCCCAAGCATACTTCTGAAGTTGTGGGTAAATGGCTTAAGGACAATAAAATCAAGGTATTGGAGTGGCCATCACAAAGCCCTGACCTCAATCCTATAGAACATTTGTGGGCAGAACTGAAAAAGCATGTGTGAGCAAGAAGGCCTACAAACCTGATTCAGTTACACCAGTTCTGTCAGGAGGAATGGGCCAAATTTCACCCAACTTATTGTGGGAAGCTTGTGGAAGGCTACCTGAAACATTTGACCCAAGTTAAACAATTTAAAGGCAATGCTAGCAAATACTAATTAAGTGTATGTAAACTTCTGACCCACTGGGAATTTGATGAAATAAATCAAATCTGAAATAAATAATTCTCCCTACTATCATACTGACATTTCACATTCTTAAAATAAAGTGGTGATCGGAACTGACCTAAGACAGGGAATTTACTAGGATTAATTGTCAGGAATTGTGAAAAACTGAGTTTAAATGTATTTGGCTGATGTGTATGTAAACTTCTGACTTCAACTGTATGTCCACTATCGACCACAACATTTTCAGATACTGTTTTAATCCGTTTCCCCTAATCATGAAACAGCAGAGATGGCCATTGCCTAAGACAGCAAATTCATCAAGCTCTACTTACTGCGTTTAACGAGRCACCAACTAACCCTTACCATCACAAGTGTAGCCAATCTCCTGACCCACGTGACGGCAAATTCACAAAGACAGTAGGAGGTCGCTAATTCTGTTAACGAGGCTATCCCAGACGACTGTATGCTACTAATGACTTTAATTTAACCACCTCAGTCCCAAAGATTAATCAGACAATTAGTAATTTAGGCAAAACACTTAAACAAGGGGGATAAATATTTAAACTAAAAACAGTATATCTATTATATATATTATTATGTATACATACAGTATAGATCATTATTTATTAACTGGCTGGTTCAAGCCCTGATTGCTGATTGGCTGACAGCTGTGGTATATCAGTTTGTATACCATGGGTATGACAATACATTTATTTTTTATTTAATTATGATGGTAACCAGTTTATAATAGCAATAAGGCACCTCAGGGGTTGGTGGTATATMYYCKATATACCACACCCCCTCAGGCCTTATTGCTTAAATAATCACCACCATGTGTTTAACTTAAGTGCATAAATCAAGCACTACATTGCAGTTAGTAGTGGCGAGCACTCGCTACCTTGTGCTCTTTCTCTGAAACAGACTCTATGAATGAAAGGACAGACTCAGACATCAGAGCTGCTAAGGAGAGTTTAGACCGTGCGTTGCAGGCTAGGACTTCACAGGTTGAGACTCTGGGGAGACGGTGGATAAAATCAACTTTATTTGTATATTTGCTACTTTTTTGGACTGGATGTATCTACAATACATTGAATGTATTGTATGTCTATAGACAGATGGCTGTTATAAGATGCTGGTTTTAACACAGCTAGTTATGCCATAACACTGATGTAATTCCTGTCATGCATAGAGGTTATGGGAATCTTAGTAAACTAGCTCTGGCCTGCATTAGGCTTGGCAAGTGTTTCTCTAAATCTCAAAATAAACACTTTCCCTTACATTGTGACTATGTTTTGAAGAATTGTGTATTAACATACTGGAATTACACATTGCAGCAGTGCACTCGGGGTCAGGTTAAGGGTTTGAGATTTTACTGTATATAGTAACACGAATAAGTGGACAGCAGCAACGTTACCAAACAAACAATGGTTAAATTATAGTTTAAGTCAAACATGACCTAAGGCATCCACTACGATTGTGGTATGCATTTATCACTAGACACTGGCTGCAATTATGGATTTAATCTGTTAATCCACAAATGAATCCAAAAGAACAGACAGAATGTCCTGCTGCATCAGATATGACCATTGGTAGGCACAGAGAGGGATATAGGCTACGGAAAGTACAGAACGCCATTAGCTCTGGGTTCAAACTGCGTTCATTGACAGCATATTAATTTACCCCACTAATGTAAACCTGAATGGTTGGTTATTTTATTAGTTTATTTGCCCCTAAGAATCCCCCATTCATTGCCCTTGCCTTGCCAGCCAGTGGAACACACATACTGCATTAACCCCTGCTGTTATCATGACATCATCACTTTACCATGTCCTTATTATTGCAGACTTCTCCTAGCCTATCATCTCATCCGATGGAGCTGTAGTAGTGGTGCTAGTAATGTAGTAATCACCATCTCATCTCATTCACAACCCCGAACACCCATATTGTTCCTCCCCCCTACCCGTTGGTGCTAAGACATTCTGGGATATGATTGGAAACGATTTGCCCTCTAAATTAGGTTTTGTAGGAAAATTCTTCCTTTCTTCTGTGTGATGTAATAAGACGTGATCATTAAAGGTCTGTGGTGTCGCCTAGAGATATGTCGGATGAGAAAAGAGAAAATAATTATATTTTTGTTCGAAATAAAATGCTGATATGATGTGCTAACCTGCTGAACAAAGGCTAACACAAGTGTCAGGCAAGTTAACTCATCACGTGTGCATGGCTCTCCAAACCACGTCTGTTACATGAGCAGGCTGAGGCTGCATCCAAATTGGCATCCTACAGTGCCTTGCAAAAGTATTCACCCCCTTGGCGTTTTTCCTATTTTGTTGCATTACAACCTGTAATTTAAATAGATTTTTATTGGGATTTCATGTAATGGACATAGACAAAATAGTCCAAATTGGTGAAGTGAAATGAAAAAAATTATTTGTTTCAAAAAAGTTGTGCGTGCATATGTATTCACCCCCTTTGCTATGAAGCCCCTAATTAATATCTGGTGCAACCAATTACCTTCAAAAGTCACATAATTAGTTAAATAAAGTCCACCTGTGTGCAATCTAAGTGTCACATGATCGGTCCCATGATCTCAGTATATATACACCTGTTCTGAAAGGCCCCAGAGTCTGCAACACCACGAAGCAAGGCGCACCACCAAGCAAGCGGCATCATGAAGACAAAGGAGCTCTCCAAACAGGTCAGGGACAAAGTTGTGGAGAAATACAGATCGGGGTTGGATATTAAAATAATATCAGAAACTTTGAACATCCCACAGAGCACCATTAAATCCATTATTAAAAAACGGAAAGAATATGGCACCACAACAAACCTGCTAAGAGAGGGCCGCCCACCAAAACTCACAGACCAGGCAAGGAGGCCATTAATCAGAGAGGCAACAAAGAAACCAAAGATAACCCTGAAGGAGCTGCGAAGCACCACAGCAAAGATTGGAGTATCTGTCCATAGCACCATTTTAAGCTGTACACTTCAGAGCTGGGCTTTATGGAAGTGTGGCCAGAAAAAAGCCATTGCTTAAAGAAAAAGCAAACACATTTGTTGTTTGCCAAAAGGCATGTGGGAGACTCCCCAAATATATGTAAGAAGGTACTCTGGACAGATGAGACTAAAATGTAGCTTTTTGGCCATCAAGGAAAATACTGTGTCTGGCGCAAACCCAACACCTCTCATCACCCCAAGAATACCATCCCCACAGTGAAGCATGGTGGTGGCAGCATCATGCCGTGGCGATGTTTTTTTATCGGCAGGGACTGGGAAACTGGTCAGAATGGAAGGAATGATGGATGGCGCTAAATACAGTGAAATTCTTGAGGGAAACCTGTTTCAGTCTTCCAGAGATTTGAGATTGGGACGGAGGTTCACCTTCCAGCAGGACAATGACCCTAAGCATACTGCTAAAGCAACACTCGAGTGGTTTAAGGGGAAACATTTAAATGTCTTGGAATGGCCTAGTCAAAGCCCAGACCTCAATCCAATTGAGAATCTGTGGAATGACTTAAAGATTGCTGTACACCAGCAGAACCCATCCAACTTGAAGGAGCTGGAGCAGTTTTGCCTTGAAGAATGGGCAAAAATCCCAGTGGCTAGATGTGCCAAGTGTAACAGTATAACTTTAGTACCGTCCCCTCACCCCGACACGGGCGCGAACCAGGGACCCTCTGCACACATCAACAACTGACACCCACGAAGCTTCGTTACCCATCGCTCCACAAAAGCCGCGGCCCTTGCAGAGCAAGGGGCAACACTACTTCTAGGTTTCAGAGCAAGTGACGTAACTGATTGAAACMCTATTAGCGCGTACCCGCTAACTAGCTAGCCATTTCACATCCGTTACACTCACCCCCCTTTCAACCTCCTCCTTTTCCGCAGCAGCCAGTAATCCGGGTCAACAGCATCAATGTAACAGTATAACTTTAGTACCGTCCCCTCGCCCCGACACGGGCGCGAACCAGGGACCCTCTGCACACATCAACAACTGACACCCACGAAGCGTCGTTACCCATCGCTCCACAAAAGCCGCGGCCCTTGCAGAGCAAGGGGCAACACTACTTCTAGGTTTCAGAGCAAGTGACGTAACTGATTGAAACTCTATTAGCGCGTACCCGCTAACTAGCTAGCCATTTCACATCCGTTACACAAGCTTATGGAGACATACCCCAAGAGACTTGCAGCTGTAATTGCTGCAAAAAGGTGGCTCTACAAAGTATTGACTTTGGGGGGTTGAATAGTTATGCACACTCTTGTTTTCAGTTTTTTGTGTCTTATTTCTTGTTTGTTTCACCCCCCAAAATATTTTGCATCCACTCTATTTACTATATAGGGAACAGGGTGCCTTTTGGGACATTTACATAGGTGGTCCATCCATCATCTATCCATACGCCCTGATAATAGAACAGATCCCTGGTGTTAAATATAACCCCATCCCACTCCCTCGAATTCTAACTTGGGGTCTCGCTATGTACAGTACAGTACCTGAATCATAAATGAAAGATAGTTCATGATTTAATACATGAAGCAGGAAATGAATCATGTAGATCAGCGTCTGTTTGAAATACGGCCGCATGGCATGCAGTGTGGGCCATAAACTGTGAAGTCCCAGGCCGCGTCCCAAATGGCACCCTATTCCCTACATAGTGCTACTTTTGGTGAAAAGTAGTGCACTCTATAGAGAATAGAGTGCCATTTTGGATGCGTTCACATACAGTGGTGCAGTCTGCCACGACCCCCCTTTAGAAAGCTGTTTCCGCATGTCCCCGCTCACGATAAAATAGCCATGGCAAATGGATTCCCTAAAAAGGCCAAGCATATAAGAAAAGAGGACACATCTGTGGTAAATGTGTTACCTCTGGTAAGTGTCCATTGACTTGGTTGTTTTTGTCCTCTCAGAAAATGCACCGCGGTGCAATTCCAAATGCATTGTCCATTGTCGCTCGCTCCGGGAGGCCACATCATATTTCACAATCATGTTTTTCCCTCTCCACCTTTACTGGAAGTCTGTTTGTTTACCTCGCAGGTTGTCAGGACCGTGTGTGTTCCCGTAGATAAGCTTGGCTAGCAGGCGGCGTACATCACCAGCTCAGTGTATGGTTGCGTCCCAAATGGCACCCTATCCCCTATATAGTGCGCTATGGGCGCGGGTTAAAAATAGTGCACTATATAGGGACTAGGGTGTCATTTGAGACACAGCCTATGAATAGGAAACAGTGTTGTCTGTCTGTCTTTGGCCCTCCTCCTCTCCGCTGCTCTGTCAACCCCCAGCTCAGAAGAGACATGAGTTATGTCGTCTGTCAGGCCGCCGCGTTTATTGAAGCAGATTGTCTGCTGCGTCTGAAGATTGAGTGTTCAGGTGACTTCTGGTGAAATGATAGAGGGAGGGAAAGAGGGGAATACAGAAGGAAGGAAATATCTCCGCTTCAAGGCACAAGAGGTAGGGAGCATTTCCTTCATAAGATAAAAGATGACGGCAAGGCTGTGTTAAGATATTTCACATCGGCATACTGCGTATTGAAAGGTTCAAATTTGACATGTTTTTTTTTAACCCCCTAAGCCTTTCAAATGGACTATAAAGAAGGTAGAAAGAAGGTGAACAGGGTTTTAGGCGTGCATTCTAAGTGAAATGCTAGTGGGAACATTGGAACGTAGCCTAGATATCGCATGCGTCCATCCAGAAGTAAAGCAACCACTCTGCATCTTAAGAGTGTCCTGTCTCCAGAGGCTAGGGGAGCCGAGTTGTGGCATTGCCCTGCCCTTGGATCAATTGGGACTTGGAAATGGGTGGATAGCACACCACTGACCACAGAGAAAGGAAGGATAACTACTTACTTTGACTACTTATCTATAGGATAACTACTTACTTTGACTACTTACCTATAGGATAACTACTTACTTTGACTACTTACCTATAGGAATAACCTACTTACTTTGACTCTTTATCTATAGGATAACTACTTACTTTGACTACTTATCTATGGTAACTACTTACTTTGACTCTTAATCTATGGATAACTACTTACTTTGACTACTTATCTAAGTAGAATAACTACTTACTTTGACTACTTATCTTATAGGATACTACTTACTTTGACTACTTATCTATGGATATTAGGATAACTACTTACTTTGACTACTTATCTATAGGATAACTACTTACTTTGACTACTTATCTATAGGATAACTATACTTTGACTACTTCTAGAGATAACTACTTACTTTGACCACTTATCTATAGGATAACTACTTACTTTGACTACTTATCTAATGGGATAACTACTTACTTTGACTACTTATCTATAGGATAATACTACTTTGACTACTATCTATGGATATCTATGGGATAACTACTTACTTGACTACTTTTATGGATAACTACTTACTTTTACTTATCTATGATAACTACTTACTTTGACTACTTATCTATAGGATAACTACTTACTTTGACTACTTATCTATAGATAACTACTTACTTTCTTATCTATGGGATAACTACTTACTTTGACTACTTTACTATAGGATAACTACTTACTTTGACTACTTATCTATAGGATAACTACTTACTTTGACTACTTATCTAGAGGATAACTACTTACTTTGACCACTTATCTATGGATAACTACTTACTTTGACTACTTATCTATGGATAACTACTTACTTTGACTACTTATCTATAGGATAACTACTTACTTTGACTACTTATCTATGGGATATCTATGGGATAACTAACTTACTTTGACTACTTCTCTATGGGATAACTACTTACTTTTACTTTCTATGGGATAACTACTTACTTTGACTACTTATCTATAGGATAACTACTTACTTTGACTACTTATCTATAGGATAACTACTTACTTTTAACTTATCTATGGGATAACTACTTACTTTGACTACTTATCTATAGGATAACTACTTTATCTTTGACTACTTATCTATAGGATACCTACTTACTTTGACTACTTATCTATGGATATCTATGGGATAACTACTTATCTATAGATAACTACTTACTTTGACTACTTATCTATGGGATAACTACTTACTTTTGACTATCTATTATTAGGATAACTACTTACTTTGACTACTTATCTATAGGATAACTACGTACTTTGACTCTTTATCTATAGGATAACTACTTACTTTGACTACTTATCTATACAGGTTATTCTCATTGAAGGCAGAAGTCAACAAAGTTGATTTTAAGCTAAAAAAAAATGTATGGATATTATTGAGGATGATGATGTTTTAACCATGTTGTCTGACTGTTTTTATACCTCTTGGTATGGGTATTGGCCTAACCCTGATAATGCTGGCCCTTCTGAGAATGAGGACACAGTGCTGAGGTGAACACAGGAACTGCATCCTCTGAGGCTGGGAATGAGTTGTCATGTGAGGACAATCACTGGATTTGTGAGAAAATTATTTACCAACACCATGACAACACATACAGCAGATCACAGTGCACACAACTTCCTCAATCTTTACTCTCTCTTTCTTTCGCTCTCTCTCTCTCTCAAATCAAATGTATTTATATAGCCCTCTTTACATCAGCAGATGTCACAAAGTGCTTATACAGAAACCCAGACTAAAACCCCAAACATTAAGCCATGCAGATGTAGAAGCACGGTGGCTAGGAAAAACTTCCTAGAAAGGCAGGGACCTAGGAAGAAACCTAGAGAGGAACCAGGCTCTGAGGGGTGGCAAGTCCTCTTCTGGCTGTGCCGGGTGGAGATTATAAGAGTACATGGCCACTAAGGCGAGATCGTTCTTCAAGATGTTCAAACGGTCATAGATGACCAGCAGGGTCAAATAATAATCACAGTGGTTATAGAGGGTGCAACAGGTCAGCACCGCAGGAGTAAATGTTGGCTTTTCATAGCCGAGCATTCAGAGGTCGACACAGCAGGTGCAGTAGAGAGGGAGAGGGAGAGAGAGGGTTGAAAATAGCACGTCCGGGACAAGGTAGCACGTCTGATGAACAGATCAGGGTTCCATAGCCACAGGCAAAACAGCAGAAACTGTATCAGCAGCATGACCAGGTGAACTGGGGACGGGGACAGCCAGGAGCCTTCAGGCCAGGTAGTCCTGAGGCATGGTCCTAGGGCTCAGGTCCTCTGGGAGGGGAGACAGAGAGAGAGATGGAAGAATTAGAGGGAGCATTCTTAACATGCTGACCAGACCGGACACGTCGCGTGCGCGAGCGTCGCAAAATACATTTTGAAATCCATGTTATTCAATTATTGCGCGCGCCAACGATCGTCTGCGTTGCCAAGGGCTAAAATAGAAGTCATTCCTATTTCTGACGCAGATTGCGCTGAAAGTCCTGCCTCTCCCAACTCCTCATTGGTTTATAGAAGCAGGTACCCACGTGCCATCTCCTCATTGGTTATACCCCATGTGGGCGATTGAAAGACGAAATGTTTTGTCGGTCGTCGTGGTAAAAGTGTAAGTTAGAGGCCAATCACCATATAAGTTCAAAGGTGAAAAAGCCTCGAAGGAGGAGCGATGACTAGAAATGATTCGGCTAGCTAATTAACGTTAGCTAGCAAGTGCAAGCTAACTAGCTAAATTGCCATACATGTTTAATGCTTTTCGACCTGTCCCCAAATTAATGTAATTGGTTCAGAGTTTGTTTTGATATTTTAACCTGAGTGTCGTGATCGCGTTTGGTGTGGGGGGGGGGCAAAATAAATTTATGCACGATAGCGCATGATGGCGCACGCGCGCAACCGGTTTGGATTCCGTGTTAAGTTCACACAGGACACCAGATAAGACAGGAGAATTTCACCAGATAGGACAGTCTGACCCTAGTTTGACTCTAGCCCCCTGGCACATAGACTATTGCAGAATAGATACTGGAGGCTGAGACAGAGGGGGATGGGGGACACTGTGGCCCTGTCCGACAATACCCCCGGACAGGGCCAACCAGGCAGGATATAACCTCACCCACTTTGCCAAAGCACAGCCCCCACACCACTAGAGGGATATCAACAGACCACCAACTTACTACCTTGAGACAAGGCTGACTATAACCTACAAACATCTCCTCCACTGCACGAGCCCGAGGGGGTGCAAAATCAGACAGGAAGATCACGTCAAGTATAACGAAAAAAGAGACGTGACTCACCCCTCCTAGGGACAGCATGGAAGAGCACTAGTAAGCCAGTGACTCAGCCCCCGTAATAGGGTCAGAGGCAGAGAATCCCAGTGGAGAGAGGGGAGCCAACCAGGCAGAGACAGCAAGGGCGGTTTGTCACTCCAATGTCTTGCCATTCACCTTCGCACCCCTGGGCCAGACTCAATCATAGAACCTACTGAAGAGATGAGTCTTCAGTAACGACTTAGACGTCGAGACCGAGTCTGCGTCTCTTGAATGGATAGGCAGCCCATTCCATAAAAATGTAGCTCTTTAGGAAAAAGCCCTACCTCCAGCTGTTTGCTTAGAAATTCGAGGTAGAATACGGAGGCCTGCGTCTTGTGACTGTAGCGTACGTGTAGATATGTACGGCAGGACCAAATCAGAGAGATAGGTAGGAGCAAGTCCATGTAATGCTTTGTAGATTAACAGTAAACCTTGAAATCAGCCCCGGCTGAAAAGGCAACTTAAGTCATACAATCAAAATCATGTTAAATACAAACAACTTAAATTCTCTCTTTCTCTCTCACAGACACACATACAGGCACTCTCACACGCTCACCAGTATGCAAACTTTTTGTTTTGTTTTGTACTTGTAAATTACAGTTTTCCTTGATTGCTTGAGCACCTTTGTCCAGACATAATTCACTTTTTTCAAAACCATCAAAATGTTTTGAAGACTCTCTAAACATGAAATACATGACACACAATCAACTACCTCCATCGAAACATACAACTTATGTAATTACATTTTTTTTTCTACAATTATCAATGTAAGGTTAACCCTAGTTTAAATGTCTGTGCCATCTGTTGATACAATACTTATAGTATGCACCGCAAAGACAACTAAACATTTTATCACAACATGGGCTGTATTCTTTTTTCCTAAAATGATTCTTACCAAAGATGACCAACGCAGAAAGAATGTTACTCGAGAGSATGAATATCCAGAAACAAACTGCTTTATTGGACCTTTTTCCATTTTAACTGAGCGCTGAACTTTCCTCTATGGGCCCCTCTACCACTCATTTGCCCTTGCCCTCTTACTTGGTCCATTCTTGCAAACAACAACTCAGAGGTGACCTCTTTTATGCATGAATAAGGGCTGATTGAACAATTGTGCAAAGAAGATGTGCACACGTGCAGAAGAGGTTCACAATCATGGGATTCATTTGTATCAGCTGTGACCAACTGTCTGAATTTTGTTGGACATGATTTCCTCAACTGACTTCTGTGTCTTTTGTAGAGAGTTTGCTTACCATTTGCGTAGTATATGAAGGCAATGAGTAATGACTTACTGTTTTGCAAAAAAGTACATTGTTGTGCATTAAGTTATGATGGAGCTCAAGTGGGCCCCAGATTTATTTTTAAAAAATGTATTAGAATGTTAATAAAATCTCTACTTTTTATCTCACCAGTAGTTATGTTTCACACATCATCAGACACAACATGAAATCAGTACAGTAGACTGATAAGTGTAAACTCACTACTCAGAAGACAAATAAAAATATGCAAAGGAGAAGCTATAGCCCCAACTACCCTTGTCATTTTTTTATACCTCCGTAGGGGTTACTTCTTCACACAGATAGACAGACACGAACACCGAGACAGAGACAGACACAAGGCAGAGGCAACGCTATCACTAGAACCGGAGACTTAACGTAAAGTAGAATTACGATACATAGTACAAGAAAGCATCAGGCATTGTTGAAGATGTCTGAGGGCATCTATGCCGAGCCAGATAGGACCCAGAAGGTCAAGTTTGACAGAGGTGAGATGGAGGAGAGGATTGTGGATATCTACGTCAGTGCAGACACCCTGAGAGTCCATGAGACCAGCACCAAGACAGAAGACTTCTCCAACTAATGGAGGGGAGACCAGCACAGACACACACACACACACACACAAATACTGTACACACATATTTGTATGTGTCCATAGAGCCTGATAGCACAAGGAAGAGACCCTTACTGGCTGTTGCAGTGTGTCTGGGGCTGCTGTGTGTTCTCCTATTGGCTGAGATCATAGGCCTGTCTGTCCACTGTAAGTATAGATAAGTTGTAATTACTAGAATTCATTGACAGTTCTGTGGTTATTATCTGATTTAGTGACCAACTTGTCTCGGCCAACTTCAGACCAGACACAACAACCTGACTAAAGAGAGAGACCAGCTACAGACCAGATACAACAACCTGACTAAAGAGAGAGACCAGCTACAGAGGGAGAAAGATGATCTCATGGTAAAGTTCTATAATCCGAGTGAGTTTACCTAATACATGATCATAACATCAATTGCACATGTTCAATACACACAGGGCCGTAACTACATGAAGACTACATGAATATCTCAGTAATTGTTTCTAATTAGAAAAATGTATTGTATATATATATATATATATACACTGTAATTTTGTACACGAAGAAAATCAATTACGGGTCAACTTCTAAATATTGCTCCCAGCGTTAATCAAAGCTCAGAACGCTTCGATTCTGGATCTGACTGAGTTCTAATCGTGCCTCTTTGCAAACGAGTGGAATCATGAACAGTGGTTTGTTCGTTTTGTTTGCCTGCGTCCCCCGGATTTGCGTCCTGGATTTGCCTTTTAAGCAGCACGTTCACCACTATCTCAAACGGCTAACGCCGCCCTCTTGCGGCACACAGGTCGAGGGCCTGAGATGTGAAACAAACTACCCCAGCTCGTAGTCCGCGCAAGTAGAGCGCTGCTAACAGAGGTGTTTGTGAGATGCAAGACAAAAGTCAATTTTATAACCGACCCGCATCTCCTGCCGTGTCTACAGACATCCTCAAACAAATACAATTTGACTCTCGGAGAATGAGTACAAAACTGTTAAATAGTCGCTTATAGATATGTCAGTCATTTTTTATGATATAGAAATGCAGAACATTTTGGAAAGTTAAAGCTCATTTACTCCATTTCTATACAATTAACCCCACTGTCTTCCGACCTCACTGAAACTCAAACCCAGGTTACGGCCCTGAACACGCACTAAAATGTTGTTTTGTATTCTTTCATTAATGAGCGCAGAATAATGAGATGGCAATGAATGTTTTAACTAACCTGTTCTGAAGGCTGGAACAAGTTTGAATCCTGTTGGTACTTTGTCTCTACTGACATTAAAACCTGGAATGAGAGCAGACAGGACTGTGTGGAGAGAGGAGCATACCTGGTGCTCCTAAACGGAAAGGAGAAATAGTAGAGAGACTGGAGGGGGAGATAGATAAATACGTAGTGAGAGAGAGAGAGGTGATAAACATACTTTTTTTATCAGTATTCATTTATCTTTTTCAACAACAGAGGTGTCTCTTTGGCCTTGACAAGAGAGCCTGGATCAGTCTGACTGACAGAGAGACTGAGGGGTCCTGGAAATGGGTAGAAGGCACACCACTGAACACAAGGTGAGAGATTTGACCATCCAGTTTTGATATCTAGATCTTTAAAAAAAGCAAGGTTTCCCCTCACAGATGTCATTTAATTAGCTCTATAGATTAATCGTAGAAACAGTGTGTGGCTTTAAAGCTGAAAAAACACATAGGCACTATGGGTGTTTGAATGTCTGGTTCTCTGTGTTGTTAGCAGTTACTGGAGGAGAAAATAGCCTAGTAATGGTGGTAATCAGTCAAGTAATGGGGAAGAGGACTGTGTTGAACTAAAACATGGACAAGATGACCTTGTATAGACATGGAATGATTTCAATTGTGGAGAAAAAGTGAACTGGATTTGTGAGTGGTGTAACAATAACCTAATGTAACAACTCCACCCCCCCCCCCCCATTTCCCCCTCTCTCTCTTTCTCTCCCTTCATCTCTATGACTCTCTCTCTGGCTCTCCCTCCCTCTCTCGTTCTGTCTCGATCCCTTCTCATTTATGTTTGTTTTGTTCTGAACATATTAATACAATTCCCATTTACTTCCTGGGATACATTAGTAGCTTCCTGTCTTCAATAGTTATATGGTGGATACATCATCAGACAGAGACAACACTAAAAGTAAACAGCTGCATTAGAACAGACAGAAGGGAGCAGGATGAGGTTATTAAGTTAGTACAATCGACTCCTGATAAGTACGCATCAGATAAGTGCCAGACCTGGGTTCAAATACTACTTGAAACCTGTCAAATGCTTTGAGAATTTGCTTTAGCGTGCCTTCAGTGCCAGGTGGGTGGCCTTTGTACAGTTGTGGCCAAAAGTTTTGAGAATGACACAAATATTAATTTCCACAAAGTTTGCTGCTTCAGTGTCTTTAGATATTTTTGTCAGATGTTACTATGGAATACTGAAGTGTAATTACAAGCATTTCATAAGTGTCAAAGGCTTTTATTGACAATTACATGAAGTTGATGCAAAGAGTCAATATTTGCAGTGTTGACCCTTCTTTTTCAAGACCTCTGCTATCCGCCCTGGTATGCTGTCAATTAACTTCTGGACCACATCCTGAAAGATGGCAGCCCATTCTTGCATAATAAATGCTTGGAGTTTGTCAGAATTTGTGGGTTTTTGTTTGTCCACCCGCCTCTTGAGGATTAACTACAAGTTCTCAATGGGATTAAGGTCTGGGGAGTTTCCTGGCCATGGACCCAAAATATTGATGTTTTGTTCCCCAAGCCACTTAGTTATCACTTTTGCCTTATGGCAAGGTGCTCCATCATGCTGGAAAAGGCATTTTTCGTCACCAAACTGTTCCTGGATGGTTGGGAGAAGTTGCTCTCGGAGGATTTTGTTGGTACCATTCTTTGTTAATGGCTGTGTTCTTAAGCAAAATTGTGAGTGAGCCCTTTCCCTTGGCTGAGAAGCAACCCCACAAATGAATGGTCTCAGGATGCTTTACTGTTGGTATGACACAGACTCACCGGACAAGCTTTTTTCCGGATGCCCCAAACAATCGGAAAGGGGCTTCATCAGAGAAAATGACTTTACCCCAGTCCTCAGCAGTCCAATCCCTGTACCTTTTGCAGAATATCAGTCTGTCCCTGATGTTTTTCCTGGAGAGAAGTGGCTTCTTTGCTGCCCTTCTTGACACCAGGCCAACCTCCAAAAGTCTTCGCCTCACTGTGCGTGCAGATGCACTCACACCTGCCTGCTGCCATTCCTGAGCAAGCTCTGTCTGGTGGTGCCCCGATCCCGCAGCTGAATCAACTTTAGGAGATGGTCCTGGTGCTTGCTGGACTTTCTTGGGTGCCCTGAAGCCTTCTTCACAACAATTGAACCGCTCTCCWTGAAGTTCTTGATGATCCGATAAATGGTTGATTTAGGTGCAATCTTACTGGCAGCAATATCCTTGCCTGTTATGCCCTTTTTGTGCAAAGCAATGATGATGGCACGTGTTTCCTTGCAGGTATCCATGGTTGACAGAGGAAAAACAATGATTCCAAGCACGATCCTCCTTCTGAAGCTTCCAGTCTGTTATTCGAACTCAATCAGCATGACATAGTGATCTCCAGGCTTGTCCTCGTCAACACTCACACCTGTGTTAACGAGAGAATCACTGACATGATGTCAGCTGGTCCTTTTGTGGCAGGGCTGAAATGCAGTGGGAATGTTTTTGGGGGATTCAGTTCATTTGCATGGCAAAGAGGGACTTTGCAATTAATTGCAATTCATCTGATCACTCTTCATAACATTCTGGAGTATATGCAAATTGCCATCATACAAACTGAGGCGGCAGACTTTGTGAAAATTTATATTTGTGTCATTCTCAATTTTTTTGGGCTTTTCTGTTGCAACAGAAGTATTTTAAATGATTTCATATAGAGAGGCATTCTGGTAATACTCCTTAGACACTGGATCCAAAGCCCTCTGGGCCCGTTTCYATAATATGGTTGCCTTGATTTTTTGGGGGTCTCTGACTCTGGATTCACAAACACCCAAATATCCCCTGTGTATATTTTGACATGGCCTATTGATTAAAGAGACACACTGTTTATCTTATTATTTTGTGCTATAATTTGCAATTTATCTTGAAATATTATCCTTATAATTGTTTTACATTGTTGTGTCTCAACGGGCCTCTAGGCTATAAATAGGAGCTATTTGCAATGGTCAGGTCACTCTGAGGAAGATGTCAGTCACCTGTTCGCATCCTGTACAATGTATTCAAGCCAGCAATAAGAAATCAATCTCTGCATTTTTTTTGTTGCGTGCTCCACCTCCTTTTTACCTCGAATTTGTCCTTTTGGAAGTTTTCCTTGGCAAGCCATTCTTGTAATTTCATATAGTTTTTAAACCCAGGTCTGGTAAATCCACACTGTCCACTCAGGGATCAGATAAAGATGTATAAAGTAAAATAACATGTCCCAACCTCAACCACCATGTTACTTTTAGATTATCTTCCTATTTTTACATGTCCCTTTCTTCTGGGGACAACATATCACGAACAGTCAGTCTCAGAAACGGACACAAAGCAGACACAGACACAAGGGCAATGATTGGTTCAGAACCTGAGTAGACATTGCTGCATAGTATATAGTCAGAAAACACAGTATATTGTTGAACATGTCTGAGGCCATTGATGACAAGCCAGATGTGAGCAAGAAGGTCAAGTTTTTCAGAGGTGAAGCTGATATAGGATTGTGGACATCTACGTCAGTGCAGACACCCTGAGGCACCATGAGACCAGCACTAAGACAAAGAGGTAGAAGACACCTCTCCAAAGAACGGACCATGAGATCAACCTAATACACACACAATCTTTCTCTCTCTCACACACACACACACACACACAAAGGCGCATGCACACGCACGTGTGCACATACACACACACATGCTCAAACTCACACACACACAATGCACAGAAAAACTATACACACATATGTTTATAGCACAGGGAAGAGACCCTTCATAGCTCTTGCTGTGTTCTCCTATTGGCTGGGATCATAGGCCTGTCTGTCCACTGTAGGTATGTATACATTATAATTCCTACAATTTACCGTCAGTTCTGTGCTTATCTGTTTTGGTTGTTATTGCAGATAACGGGTCTCTACGAGCTTCTTAGCTCATAAGACCAACTCATCTGCAGAAAGAGGCCAACTACAGACCAGTTACAACACCCTGACTGAAGAGAGACCAGCTACAGACCAGCTACAAAACCCTGACTGAAGACAGAGACCAGTTTTAGAAAGAGAGAGACCACCCACAACACCCTGAATGAAGAGACCACTTACAGATCAGTCACAACAACCTGATTGAGGAGAGAGACCGGAGACCAGAAACTTAAAACAGTGTCACCTCCAGTTGAACACAGACAGAGGGCAGAACGGCACAGAGGACACACACACGGTCAACGGCTCATGCGGACGCGCACAGACGAAACACAGTCCACATGTACACACACTCACAACACACACGTGAAGTTCCCTTTAAACCCTCTGATGAAGATGTTTCCCACAACCACTTTAGAATAACTCTTCACGCCGATGTCACACACAGACAGCATTGATACAACGTCAGAAAACATTGGTGCCATAATGAGTTTGGGCCATAACGTGCCCTCCGTTTGAAGCCTGCGGGAACAACAAACATTGATAGGCTGAAAGGCTGCAATTGTTACTGTTTGTTGTCCTGCAGCTATCACGTTGTATCGCTCTGTTAGATTATCCTGTGAAGTCCATGTTCCTGCTTGAAGGTGATTGGATACCCAAAGTGAACCACAGACAGAGATCAGAGAGGTACCAGGTGAAGCTACTCAACTACTTGTCACTACAGTTAGAATCATACAGTAGATGTTACCATTACGAGTCAGTCACAAAAAGGTAATCATACAATTAGTTAAGATGGATGACTATGTCAGCGAAGAGGTTATTGAATTAAACAAGGTTATTGAAGAAAACGAGAATGGAGCAATGAGGAGAGTGACAAATGAGACCCATCGCTCAGGTAAGAACTAAGAAAACTCTACCACCCAAACACAGACACACGAGCTTTGGGAACAATCTTTTGAAAGTTATTGGAGCAATGCATTTTGGGCAATGGTGTTCTAAACTGCCTTGTTTTGTGTCCATCATTTATTTTTATATAAAAAAAACATGTTGACAACCCAATATTGTTAATCAAACAGGTTGTCACCAAAATACTTATACTATAATAGTAGCCTTACGTTTTATTTTTTTTATTTTTATGCCAATGCTCTTTTCTATGCTTGTTTTCGCTTAATACTTTGGGATACTAGTGCCATGTCGGATTTATTGAGGGTTGCCAGATTGGAGTGAAAAGCTGTGTGTCAGTTTATTTTGTGGTATCGATGACGGTATTTGATGATGGGAAATGAAACTAATCAATAAATGTGGGGAAACGGAAGACCTTCAAAAAAAAAAACGATTAATACAGGTAATGAGTGGAGAACAGGAGGGCTTCTTAAAGAAAAACGAACAGGACTGTGAGAGACGGAATTCTTACTGGTTGGTAGGTGATCAAATACTTATGTCATGCAATAAAATGCAAATTAATTACTTAAAAATCATACAATGTGATTTTCTGGATTTTTATTTTAGATTCCGTCTCTCACAGTTGAAGTGTACCTATGATAAAAAATTCCAGACCTCTACATGCTTTGTAAGTAGGAAAACCTGCAAAATCGGCAGTGTATCAAATACTTGTTCTCCCCACTGTATATATTACTATTTTATTTGTATTTTTATTATTATTATATATACTTTTTTTTAAGTCTGTCACATCTGTGAATGTGGAATGTGTTTTGTTGGTTGATTGAAAAACAAGAAAACGTAAAAAAAAAAAAAAAAGTGATACGAGAACATTACTTGCTTGCACATATTTGTACCGTTTATCCTTCACTCTTTGGGAATTCCTTTCAAATGAGACTGTAGACTTGCTTCATCCGGAGATGGTGTTTCTTAAGGATGTGGGCTGTGGTTGATAAGCTCACTCTGATGTCATGGAAGGTGGCAGGGTTTTCAATCATCTGTTATTGGATTTCCCCACAGTTTTATGGCATTATTTTGAAATACCATTTGCACAACGGCAACTTCCTGTTTGTCTGTAAATAGACACGTTCCACCACCACGTACGTAGTCGTCGTCTTTCAGTTCTACAAAAGAAAATAGCATGCAGTAATACAGTACACAAGATAAACATGTTACAAAGTAGTATAGCTCCCAATTTCATACATACAGTAATACATAAAACATTTACTTTGTTTCCAGTATGTATTGGAACAGTATGTATTGGAATCTACCATCTTTACGTTGTACTACTGTCAAGTAGTAAAAGCACTAGATGGGTCCAATGTCTGCAGTACAAACCTCTTCTCATTTTGGAATGTCCGGATGATGGTTCAACATGATCTACCACAGTCGCCCAAATTTCATCACAGATTACTCTCCTTGTTTTTGGTCTTCCGCCACTTCCATCTCTACCCCAACCTCCAAATCTACCCCTACATCCTCCAACCTCAACCTCAACCTTTATTTAACTAGGCGAGTCAAGGTTATACCCCAGAGGTTGTAAATAAACCCCTTTTAAGGGGATATAACTTGTCATTATTATAGTGCTGTAAAACCCATAGCCGAATGACTTCAGACTGAGCATTTCTCACTGTAAATTGCTGCTGACATTGAACATAGCTTAGGGTTAGGATATTTAATACATTTCAGACTCTCCTCTGCCACTATTCCCATCATTTTATAGGTTGTAAATAAACCCTTTTAAGCTGATATATTTGGCTCTCATGAGGACCACCACAGGAAAGGAAGACCAAGTTAACTCTGCTGCAGAGGATAAGTTCATTAGAGTTACCAGCCTCAGATTGCAGCCCAAATAAATGCTTCACAGAGTTCAAGTAACAGACACATCTCAACATCAACTGTTCAGGGGAGACTGCAAGAATCAGGCCTTCATGGTTGAATTGCTGCAAAGAAACCACTACTAAAGGACATCAATAATAAGAAGAGACTTTCTAGGTTCAAGAAAAACGAAGAATGGACATTAGACCGGTGGAAATCTGTCCTTTGGTCTTCGAAGTCTAAAGTCCAACCATCTCTTTGTGAGATGCAGAGAAGGTGAACAGATAATCTCTGCACGTGTGGTTTCCAACGTGAAGCATGGAGGAGGAGGTGTGATGGTGTGCTTTGCTGGTGACACTGTCAGTGATGTATTTAGAATTCAAGGCACACTTAACCAGCATGACTACCACAGCATTCTGCGGTGATAGGCCGTCCCATCTGGTTTGCGCTTAGTGGGACTATCATTTGTTTTTCAACAGGACAATGACCCAAAACACACCTCCAGGCTGTGTAAGGGCTATTTGACCAAGGAGAGTGAAGGAGTGCTGCAGCAGATGACCTGGACTCCACAATCACCCGACCTCAACTCAACTGAGATGGTTTGGTATGAGTTGGCCTCATCCCAAAACCCTTTTACTGTATATTTTACAGGACAGTTGTAAGTACAGATAGGGAGACTGATATATAGATGGGCACAGAAGGTGGTTGAGCGCACGGGCCAGGGCTCAAACCCACGTCGCCTAGGTGACATACATAGTCCAGAGGTAGGGGCTTAGACCGCTACACCAGACTCCAGCACACTGACAGGATTTGTATATACTGTAAAATCCTATAGGTTAGAATCATATAGGAGTCCAATAGGAGTGGTTCCAAAATCTGATAGGAATTTATTGGATTTTTGTATTGGAATCTTAAAGGGTCCTATAAGATAAAACCATATAGGATAGAATCCCAGTTGAGTCCAAAAGAGTGGTTTCAAAACCTGATAGGATTTTCTTTGGGATTCTAATTGGATCCTTGTGCTGGAATACTATATGGTTCTAAAGCATTTCAATGTTTCTTTCTCCTATAGGATTTATATTTATTTTGTCAATGGGAATTGTTGAGATATTTAAATTATATTCTAAAGTATTTATCCTAAAACGTGGCTATACTGTACACTATAGTTAACTTGGCTGCTTAACGTATGGAGCACCCACCCTTTTTTTCTAAAGTATTTCTATTTACCTCCGAACTGGAAGACCTCAACTGAAGCTAGCTAGCTAACTAGCTACCAYCTATCAGCTATCAGTCAGCTAACCACTGCTAGCGGTCATCGGCTAACCTTTAGCTCGGAAAGCTCTCGCCAGTTCGTACAACGCGRTTCAAACCAGAGCATACCGGACCTATTTTTCTCTCCATATCCCCGYATTCCTACCGCAAACWCTGAACCTTTTCATCTGGATCARCACAYKTASCTAARCGCAACCCGGGTTGACTACTCCTGGCTAATGTTTKCYTCCCGGAGCTAGCACCAACTAGCCTGGGGCTAGCCCATGCTAGACCCATCTCCCGGCTAGGGCTCCTGGGCTACTCCTGAAACCCACTCCTCGGCTACAATATCCGGACCCCTTCTACTGCCGGTACGGTGCACGGAACCCCGCCGATCCTTCACGACTGGAATACCGACATAATCTGCCCGAGGATACCAACAGGCCCCTCGGGTGCTACGTCCCCTGAAGGCCCATTCTGCTAACCGTGGCCTGCTAGCTATCTGTTAGCTGATCCACCGGCCAGTTCTTGCACCACTATACCCATTTTGCCAATTGGACTTGGACCCCTCTGCTACTTGGAACCCTACTAATTCCACGACTGGTCTATCTACGTCACCGCACGAGGAGGCAAAAACAGAATTTTCCCCCATCGCGACGTCCCTCTAAGGCCCTAATGCTAGCTTGTTAGCATCGGCCTGCTAACTGTCTGAATCGCCATGTCCCCAGTCAGCCCAACCACTCACTGGTCCCATATGTTCACTTGGTTACGCATGCCTCTCTAATATCAATATGCCTCGTCCATTACTGTCCTGGTTAGTGATTACTGTCTTATTTCACTGTAGAGCCTCTAGCCCTGCTCAATATGCCTTAACCAACCATGTTGTTCCGCCTCCTACATATGCGATGACATCACCTGGTTTAAACGTCTCTAGAGACTATATCTCTCTCATCATTACTCAATGCCTAGGTTTACCTCCAATGTACTCACATCCTACCTTACCTTTGTCTGTACACTATGCCTTGAATCTATGCTATRGWGCCCAGAAACCTGCTCCTTTTACTCTCTGTTCCGAACGTGCTAGACGGCCAGTTCATATAGCATTTAGCCGTACCCTTATCCTACTTCTCCTCTGGTGATGTAGAGGTTGTTACGCGACACCTCAGAGGGAACGCAACCCTGCTACAACTCAACTCCGTAGAGTGAAAGCGGTATGGGACTGTAGGTGCGAGTAAGGATGACAAAAGGCAGAGAAGTTACTGTTTACTAGGATTTATTCTTCACACGGTAATACGGGGAAAGGGGCTGGACGGGAACAAAGAAAGAAGTAATATCAAAGCCCCCTCCCTACCTTACCTGCTACCACATACTACCTAACTTAGCACCACTTGGTGCACTAACCAAAATACAGGGTGTGGTCCACCCAGGTCTTACCTAGTGTGCCTAGACAGCGAATATACTACGGGTATATGTATGCCCGCGGGCCTCTTGCCTAAGCACTCCTAGGTGCCTTCCCCTTCCCCTGGGAACAAATTAAACAGAATAACACAAACAATTTCAATAATCAAAACACTGCATCCTATTAACACACAACAGACATAACCAATCAGCTCTCTCACTCAACCAATACAGGACACACTAATCATCTCCCTCTGAGAACAACCAACACAGTATATCACCCTCAGCCGTCAGCCTCCTTCTCAGCAATCATCTCAGGATGTACAATCACTCTCTCTTTATATCACAATCACTATCTCAGTTATGATCTCTCAGCAATGATCTCTCTTCTGAACAGAACACTGGCTTTTATATAGCTTCAGAAGGAGTCTAATCGGATACAGCTGTAACTTGACGAAGGGGCGGGGTCAGCTCCAATCATCAATGGGCTGACCAATCAGCTGCTTGGGGAGAATTCAGGAAGCCATCTCCTGAAACACATACACTCAAATACACAAACTACAACACAGAAACTGGGGAACGTAACAGAGGTGAATCCAGGATCTGCAGTGCCTAGCTCACTCCCACTCCCCAGGTGCTCTCATTTGTTGACTTCTGTAACCGTAAAAGCCTTGGTTTCATGCATGTTAACATTAGAAGCCCCTCCTAAGGTTTGTTTTACTCACTGCTTTAGCACACTCTGCCAACCCGGATGTCTTAGCCGTGTCTGAATCCTGGCTTAGGAAAACCACCAAAAACCCTGAAATCTCCATCGTCAACTATAACATTTTCCGCCAAGATAGAACTGCCAAAGGGGGCGGTGTTGCAATCTACTGCAAAGATGCAGAGTTGCAGAGCCTGCAGAGTTCTGTATTACTATCCAAGTCTGTACCCAAACAATTTGAGCTTCTACTTCTAAAAATTCACCTTTCCAGAAACAAGTCTCTCACTGTTGCCGCTTGCTATAGACCTCCCTCTGCCCCCAGCTGTGCCCTCGATACCATTTGTGAATTGATTGCCCCCCATCTATCTTCTGAGCTCGTGCTACTAGGTGACCTAAACTGGGACATGCTTAACACCCCGGCCATCCTACAATCTAAGCTTGATGCTCTCAATCTCACACAAATTATCAATGAACCTACCAGGTACAACTCCAAATCCGTAAACACGGGCACCCTCATAGATGTCATCCTAACTAACTCGCCCTCCAAATACACCTCTGCTGTTTTCAAACAAGATCTCAGCGATCGTCTTCCTGGTTTTTGACATTTGCCTGTCCTGACCCTGTCCCTGCCCGCCTGACCTCTCTACCTGACCCTGAGCCTGCCATCCTGTACCTTTGCTCCACCTTTGGATTACTGAACTCTGCTTGTCCCTGACCCTGAGTCCGCCTGTCGTCCAGTACCTTTGCCTTAGCCTGGATTTTCGACCCCTGCCTTCCTTGACCTGTCTTTGCTTGCCCCTGTTGCCACAATAAACAGTGTTACTTTGACAGTCTGCATCTGGGTCTTACCTTGACTCCTGACTGTTTGATTTCAGGCTCAAAATGGCCAGAAACAAAGACCTTTCTTCTGAAACTCATCAGTCTATTCTTGTTCTGAGAAATAAAGGCTATTCCATGCGAGAAATTGCCAAGAAACTGAAGATCTCGTACAACGCTGAGTACTTCTCCCTTCACAGAACAGCGCAAACTGGCTCTAACCAGAATAGAAAGAGTAGTGGGAGGCCCCGATGCACAACTGAGCAAGAGGACAAGTACATTAGAGTGTCTAGTTTGAGTAACAGATTCCTCACAAGTCCTCAACTGGTAGCTTCATTAAATAGTACCCACAAAACACCGGTCTCAACGTCAACAGTGAAGAGGCGACTCCGGGATGCTGGCCTTCTAGGCAGAGTTGCAAAGAAAAAGCCATATCTCAGACTGGCCAATAAAAATAAAAGATTAATATGTGCAAAAGAACACAGACACTTGACAGAGGAACTCTGCCTAGAAGGCCAGCATTCCAGAGTCGCCTCTTCACTGTTGAAGTTGAGACTGGTGTTTTGCGGGTACTATTTAATGAAGCTGCATCAATCTACACACAATACCCCATAATGACAAGGTATTCAGAGCCTTTACACAGTACTTTATTGAAGCACCTTTGGCAATGATTACAGCCTTGAGTCTTCTTGGGAATGGCCCCATCCAGTGTGACCCACAGGAGCAACCAGCAACCAAGGGCGCGTTGACAGATCTCCCAATAAGTCAAATCAGGGACCCAAACCAGCGACCTATCCCCAACTGCCAGGCCACCAACATCCAAGTAACACCCCTACCACCACCTTCCACCCGAACCCCCCCCCCTCGATCCTGACTAGTCTCCCAGTCCCTGCCGCTGAAAAACATCCCCACAGCATGATGCTGCCACGACCATGCTTCACCGTAGGGATGGTGCCAGGTTTCCTCCAGACATGACACTTGGCATGCAGGCCAATGCAGGTCAATCTTGGTTTCATCAGACCAGAAAATCTTGTTTCTCATGGTCTGAGAGTCCTTTAGGTGCCTTTTTGCAAATGTGCTTTTTACTGAGTGGCTTTCGTCTGGCCACTCAACCATAAAGGCCTGAATGGTGGAGTGCTGCAGAGATGTTTGTCCTTCTGGAAGGTTCTTCCATCTCCACAGAGGAACTCTGGAGCTCTGTCAGAGTGACCATTGGGTTCTTGGTCACCTCCCTGACCAAGGCCCTTCTCCCTCGATTGCTCATTTTGGCCAGGCGGCCAGCTCAAGGAAGAGTCTTGGTGGTTCCAAACTTCTTCCATTTAAGAATGATGGAGGCCACTGTGTTCTTCATGACCTTCAATGCTGCAGACATGTGCAATCCTGTCACGGAGCTCTATGGTAAATCCCTTTGGCCTCATGGCTAGATTTTTGCTCTGGTATGCACTGTCAACTGTGGGACCTTAGATAGACAGGTATGTGCCTTTCCAAATGATGTCCAATCAATTGAATTTACCTCAGGTGGACTCCAATCAAGTTGTAGAAACCTCTCAAGGATGATCAATGGAAACAAGATACACCTGAGCTCAATTTCGAGTCTCATAGCAAAGGGTCTGAATACTTATGTAAATAAGATATTTTTATTTATTTWTTGTTTTTATTTTTTGATTACATTTCTTAAAAACTYTTTTTTTTTGTCATTAGGGGGTATTGTGTGTAGATTGATGAGGATTTTAAGGTTGTAACGTATTTTTATTTTTTCAAAGTCAAGGGGTTTGAAAACTTTCCGAATGCACTGTATAAAAGAAAAGAGCATGTCCCAACCTCAACCACCATGTTATTTTTAGGTTATCTTCCTATTTTTACATGTCCCTTTCTTCTGGGGACAACATATCAAGAACAGTTAGTCTCAGAAACGGACACAAAGCAGACACAGACACAGGGGCAATGATTGGTTCAGAACCTGAGTAGACATTGCTGCATAGTATATAGTCAGAAAACACAGTATATTGTTGAACATGTCTGAGGCCATTGATGACAAGCCAGATGTGACCAAGAAGGTCAAGTTTGACATAGGTGAAGCTATGGGAATTATATTATATTTCTATATTTCTTGCTTTCACTTCAGCTGTTTACCCTTCGAATACGTTGCTTATTTCAAATAGTGTTTGGTTCATTTGAACTTACACATGATTTTGTGGGGAAAGGTCTGCTTTTCCCAAGAACATTTTTAGTTTGTCGCAAATGGCGCCCTATTCCCTACATAGTGCACTACTTTTGACCACAGCCCTATAGAGCCCCCTATAGGTGCCATTTTGGATGCAACCAGTCATGAGTGTGACCATGTGTGGAGTAATAATGTGATTCAATAGACGATGAAGGGGCCTCATGCTGGGAACATGATTGGACTACTTGTGCACTGTGTTTGCCACGCTGCGGGAAGCCCATATTATAGGTACTGTAACACAAAAAAGGGCTCACTCCCAATTCTCCATCCTCCTTTTAGAAGTGGGCACTTGCACACTATCTCGCATGGATATTACAATGGTTGAAACTTGTTCCAGACATTGCTTACACCAATCCTATGCTTTTAAATCCATGACAGTGAGTGTGCAAGTGCACACTTCTGGAAAACGGTGGAGAATCAGGACATAGCCAATGTTCTGGAACCCGAAATGAGGTGAAGCTGAGAAGCATGTTAACCTACTTTATTGTTTATCTGAAATATTTTGGGTTGAAGTGAGGAGAAGACAATAACTTTGGAGCGTACAACATTACACAGTCCTAACACACAAGACAGGCTTTTCATTGAGGTTCGTGTTGGAAAAGTTTGAAATGTTCTTTGTTCGAAATTATTGTTGTTTAGTTGGGCTTGGTGTGGTTACAGTATTCAGAGGGAAACTCTTTCTCTCTCTCTCTCTCTCACACGCACGCACACACTCACACACACACACACACACCTTGAGGTTATTATGTTAGTACAGTCAACTCCTTATAAGTGCACATCAGATGTGCCAGACCTGGGTTCAAACACTACTTGACATATTTAAAATACTTTAAGCATTTGCTTTAGTAGCCTGCCTGGAGATTTTATATTGCAACAGGCAAGCTCAATCAAGCACAGCTTAAGTATTTTAAATGATTTCATAAAGTATTTAAAACCACACTGTCACCTCAGGAATCAGAAAAAGAGAAACAGTGCATTCAGAAAATATTCAGACCCCTTGACTTTTTCCACATTTTGTTACGTTACAGCCTTAATTCTAAAATGGATTACATAGTTTTGCCCCCTCATCAATCTACACACAATACCCCATAATGACAAACCAAAAACAGGTTTTTATATATTTTTGCCAAAAATAACAACAAAAAACTGAAATATCACATTTACATAAGTATTCAAACCCCTAATTCATCACTTTGGTGAAGCACATTTGGCAGCGATTACAGCCTTGAGTATTAAGTATTTTAAATGGTTTCATATAGGATTTAAACCCAGGTCTGGTAAGTCTACACAAATAAACAGATGAAAAGGAAAAGAACATGTCCCAACCTCAACCTTCATGTTACTTTTACATTTCCCTTTCTTCTGGGGACAACATACACTGCTCAAAAAAATAAAGGGAACACTTAAACAACACAATGTAACTCCAAGTCAATCACACTTCTGTGAAATCAAACTGTCCACTTAGGAGCAAACACTGATTGACAATAAATTTCACATGCTGTTGTGCAAATGGAATAGACAACAGGTGGAAATTATAGGCAATTAGCAAGACACCCACAATAAAGGAGTGGTTCTGCAGGTGGTGACCACAGACCACTTCTCAGTTCCTATGCTTCCTGGCTGATGTTTTGGTCACTTTTGAATGCTGGCAGTGCTTTCACTCTAGTGGTAGCATGAGACGGAGTCTACAACCCACACAAGTGGCTCAGGTAGTGCAGCTCATCCAGGATGGCACATAATGCGAGCTGTGGCAAGAAGGTTTGCTGTGTCTGTCAGCGTAGTGTCCAGAGCATGGAGGCGCTACCAGGAGACAGGCCAGTACATCAGGAGACGTGGAGGAGGCCGTAGGAGGGCAACAACCCAGCAGCAGGACGCTACCTCTGCCTTTGTGCAAGGAGGAGTAGGAGGAGCACTGCCAGAGCCTCGCAAATTACCTCCAGCAGGCACAATGTGCATTTGTCTGCTCAACGGTCAGAAACAGACTCCATGAGGGTGGTATGAGGGCCCAACGTCCACAGGTGGGGGTTGTGCTTACAGCCCAACACCGTGCAGGACGTTTGTCATTTGCCAGAGAACACCAAGATTGGCAAATTCACCACTGGCGCCCTGTGCTCTTCACAGATGAAGCAGGTTCACACTGAGCACATGTGACAGACATGACAGAGTCTGGAGACGCCATGGAGAACGTTCTGCTGCCTGCAACATCTCCAGCATGACCGGTTTGGCGGTGGGTCAGTCATGGTGTGGGGTGGCATTTCTTTGGGGGGCCGCACAGCCCTCCATGTGCTCGCCAGAGGTAGCCTGACTGCCATTAGATACCGAGATGATCCTCAGACCCCTTGTGAGACCATATGCTGGTGCAGTTGGCCCTGGGTTCTCTAATGCAAGACAATGCTAGACTCATGTGGCTGAAGTGTGTCAGCAGTTCCTGCAAGAGGAAGGCATTGATGCTATGGACTGGCCCGCCGGTTCCCCAGACCTGATCCAATTGAGCACATCTGGGACATCATGTCTCGCTCCATCCACCAACGCCACGTTGCACCACAGACTGTCCAGGAGTTGGCGGATGCTTTTAGTCCAGGTCTGGGAGGAGATCCCTCAGGAGACCATCCACCACCTCATCAGGAGCATGCCCAGGCATTGTAGGGAGGTCATACAGGCACGTGAGGGCCACAACACACTACTGAGCCTCATTTTGACTTGTTTTAAGGACATTACATCAAAGTTGGATCAGCCTGTAGTGTGGTTTTCCACTTTAATTTTGAGTGTGACTCCAAATCCAGACCTCCCTGGGTTGATAATTTGATTTCCATTGATAATTTTTGTGTGATTTTGTTTCAGCACATTCAACTATGTTAAAGAAAAAAGTATTTAATAAGAAATATTTCATTCATTCAGATCTTAGGATGTGTTATTTAGTATTCCTTTATTTTTTTTGAGCAGTGTATATTGATGACAAGACAGATGTGACCAAGAAGGTCAATTTGACAAAGGTTGACGCTGAGGAGAGGATTGTGGACTCTACGTCAGTGCAGACACCCTGAGGGACCATGAGGCCAGAACACACACATGCTCGTACTTGCATTCAGCCACAACCACACAGCACACACCACACACACACACACCACACACACACACACACACACACACACACACACACACACACACACACACACACACACACACACACACACACACACACACACACACACACACAGAGAGAGAGAGACACAGACACACACCCTTGCTGTGTCTAAGTTTTTGCGCATGAATGATTCATGCCATGCCATTGTTCTGGGACACTGCCAATCTGCATAATGGAGAAGCAATGGCCAACCCTGCTCTGATACCTGTCAGCCAGGCTCTAGGAAAGACAGAAACTCAGTGTTATCAGAAGAATAAGATAGGCTAACCCTGAGGGATTCAATAGTCCTGGCCGTTTTCCTTGTTTGCGGCAGTTTCCTGACACAGTAGTTGAACCAAAATGAATGGTTGTATTCCGTGAGGCACACCGTAGGGAAAACAGAAATCTTTGTTCAACGTTATCTGCCTACGGAACAGAAACGAGGATTGAGGGTGAATATCTATTTTCTCATCCTCATAATATGTGATACAGCCAGCATGACACACGGGGTACTAGAGCCAGAATCCACTCACTCCCCGAGAGAGAGAGGCCAACAGACAGACACAGAGGCGTTTCTCAGAGTTGTTAAGAATGAGAGAACACAGAGTGGGATGGAGAAAGAGGGAGAGAGGTATAGAAAAAGACAGAAAGAGAGAGATCAAAAACAAGGACGGAGGGATCATTAATGATTTATACGTCTCTGGTCCTCCGTTGGGAGATTGTCATCTCTACAACACAGTTTATTAAAAGCACTCAAACTATGAATCTATGTATCATTTAAAAGAAAAGTCTCAAAGTTTTCAATGTTTTTCCTTTTGGACGTGAAGCTTCACTTATCTATGAAACTTCTTGTCACGTTCGTTATAAGGATGAGATGAAGACGCAGCGGGAGTAGAGTTCCACATATTTTTAATAAACTGAAGCTCACTGAACAAAACAACAAACAACCAAACGAACCGCTACTGATGTGCACTAAGGCAACTATACATAGACAAGATCCCACAACACAAATGAGGAAAATGGCTACCTAAATATGATCCCCAATCAGAGACAACGATAAACAGCTGTCTCTGATTGGGAACCATATCAGGCCAACATAGACATACAAAACCCCCTAGACATACAAAAACTAGCGTACACACCCTAGTCACACCCTGACCTAACCAAAATATATAGAAAAACAGATATCTAAGGCCAGGGCGTGATACTTCTACCTAGCAACAAATAACTTTTATTTTCCGAGAAAACGATTATCCACATGGCAGCGCTAAAAACATGAGGAACAACTTAATTGTTTCTGTCTGTTTCATCATCATTACCTGTCTGTTTCTAATTCCATATATAGTGCACTTCTTTTGACCAGGGCCAATAGGGCTCTGTTCAAAAGTTGTACACTATATAGCAAATAGGGGGCCATTTGGGATGCAGATTTTATCCCCAAAGTTAAACAAGCCAAACAAGCTTTGAATAGATTTCTTTGGGCTTGTACATTGAACGGAACACACTTATATATCCATCGAATGTCTCCCATKAACATAAAAAAAAGACTGTGTATATGAAAACAGCATGTGTGGATGAGTGCTATTAAATCATAATTGAAAAGTAATGTAAGTTCATTGATCATGTCGATAATGTCGCTGAATCCCATTGACTACTCCGTATCGCACTGTACTTCATGTTTACTCTTGTTGTTGTTCTAGTACACTAACTAAAAATACATACAACCTTTATTGGTCTATTTGCACAGATATTTTCTCTATTTTGCTGGTACAGTAATCAACTTGACATGCAGCAAAACATACAACACACGCTGGGAGAAAAAAACYGAGGTAAGTAGCACATATTAGCACATATACAACCTTCCGGCTACCGGGCCGCCTCTCTAACCTTCAGTTTACTGCTATCAACTGCCACTACTGTATGTAAAAAATACATAGTGTACAGTTAGCAAATATTAGCTTTTGCATACAGTATATTCTGTCGGTAGTGCACTGACAAGCAACATTCCCTGAAAATTCTCCGTTACACGCTTTCGGGAGAAATGTAAACAATAACGAGCTGTCAACACAATTACTGTGCATATAATTAACAGTAAAAACATACATGGCTTCACATAAGGCCTTTTCTCTCTTTCAATTCAATTCAAGGGGCTTTATTGGCATGGGAAACATGTGTTAACATTGCCAAAGCAAGTCTCAGCACATAGCAAGTAATAGGAACGATTCAATTTTGATGATCCACAATCAAATAGCTGTCATTGTTAGTTAAATCTGATGCATTGGTTATTATCTATCAGTAGATTTATTGAAAACATGAAGTAATAGGAAGGACTATTCCATTTTGATGATCCATAATCAAATAGGAATATGCACATCAGTAATATAAATGTATCCATTTATTCATCCAAAATAGTGTCAAGACGTCAGCATTCAGATAGATGTGGGAAAAAAATCACCTGGGGAATCTGGTCATGTACAACAACAGTATATTAATTCGCTTCCAGATGTTTATTAATTCATAGCACATGACACGTCTGGAAAAATGTGCATCTCAGCAGAATGGGATGGGGTTCTAAAACAAAAGCGCACACCCATGCCGTGCACACACACACACACACACGCGTACCCATAAAACACTTATTTATTATACTCGCCAGGCTCTGTGATGCTCCCTGCTGTTGTAGAGTAAGACATCATTAAAAGCTTTAATGGGAATTATATTTCTTTATGGCTCAAAGTTAAGAAGCTTTCTAATCATTTCTCATAACGCTGTCTGATTACAAATGGACCATAACCACTTCCTTCATCTTGCTCCGATCAGAGAATACAAAGCGTTATGCGAAACGTTTTGGGTTGAAGTGAGGAGATTCTTRGTGAAAGAAAARAACTTTGGAGCGTACAACATTKCACAGTSCTACKACACAAGACAGACTTTTCATTGAGGTTTGTTATGGAAAAGTTTCAAAGTGTTCTTTGCTAGAAATTGTTGTTAAGTTGGGCTTGGTGTGGCACAAACTACAGTATTCAGAGGCGAACTTACACACACACGACACTGTTGTCTGGTGCGATGGATCCTGTAACGATGTGCGCTAAGAGTCGGGAAGTCGGGAAARGGAACATAACACAAAACAAGAAACACTAACAGCACACAGACATGAAACAGAAACAATGACGCCTGGGGAAGGAACCAAAGGGAGTGACATATATAGGGAAGTTAATCAGGGAAGTGATGGAGTCCAGGTGAGTCTGATGATGCTCAGGTGCGAGTAACGATGGTGACAGGTGTGCGCCATAACGAGCAGCCTGGTGACCTAGAGGCCGGAGAAGGAGCACACGTGACAGTACCCCCTCCCCGACGCGCAGATCCAGCCGCAGGACGCCGACCAAAAAGATGATCCCGGGGATGAGGAGCGGACAGGTCACCCCTGCTGATGGGCAAGAACCTGTCGCCGGCTGGGGTGCGGGAACCTGACGGACCGGCTCAGGCAGGGGAGCCTGGAGATCCGGCTGAGGCATGAGAGCCTGATGACCCGGTGGAAGCAGGTGAGCCTAGTGATCCGGCGAAGACATGAAAGCCCAACGATCCGGCTGAGGCAGGGGAGCCTGGCGATGTGGCTGAGGCACGAGAGCCTGACGAGCCGGCTGAGGCAGGGGAGCCTGGCGATCTGGCTGAGGCATGAGAGCCTGACAAGCCGGACGAATCAGGGGAGCCTGGCGATGTGGCTGAGGCATGAGAGCCTGTAATGGCTCCTGAACCTGACATCATTTACACTGACAAAAAAAACTAAACAAACACTCCCTGATGCCTCCCTTAGTTGTGGCATTATTCTGTAACAATGTGCGCTGAGAGCCGGGAAGCAAGTTCAGGGAGTGAGTGTTTTAATAAATAAACGCAACATAAAACAAGAAACACGAACAACGCACAGACTAAACACTGGAACAGAAACAATGGGATAAAGGGATTTACATATATAGGGAAGGTAATCAGGGAGATGATGGAGTCCAGGTGAGTCTGATGATGCCAGGTGAGCGTAACGATGGTGAAAGGTGTGCGCCATAACGAGCAGCCTGGTGAGGGAGGGAGCACACGTGACAGATCCTAAACAAAGGAATTCTGACAAAGCACAGTTGGCTGGGTCCCCTCCTGAACCCCTTCCATTAAGCTGTCTCAACTCTTTGATTGTCCCAAATGCCCCCCTATTTCCCTATATAGTGTGCTACTTAGTGCAGTATATAGGGAATAGGGTGAAATTTAGGACGCAAACTCCATGGGTTCCTGAAGGGCCCAGTGACTGATTTCCACGGGAACTTGATGCATGTACCTCTCAATAAACGCCTGGCATCCTTAACCCACCATTTTTTTTTAAAGCTAGCGATGCGTGCCAAAGGGAGACAGCTAACTTAAATTGATGACACCGCATCCCCTATCATCTGTCACTGAGAGGACGTCTTTCTAGCCCCCTCCCTAACAATATGGAGAGGAGGACATTTGGCTTGCAAACTCACACAGCCCTCTGATTCATTCAAAGCACTTGTGTTTGCTAAGTGAATTTTAGCCACTGAGATTCCCTACATGCAGCGCACCTTTTTAAAGACCCCCTCTATACAGACGCAAACACACACACACACACACACACACACACAATAGCATTTGTGAGCTTCTCTTGCTTCAGCAACTTTTGTCTATTGGTTTCCATTCATCACTTCTGTTTTTATGCGACGGCTGTCGTCCCATCGAGAACCCATTGTCCTCCTCCTTTTGTGGTGTTGAACTTATGAATACAAATCCCCAAAGTCTTCCTTAGGGGACACATTTCAAAAATGGAAACAAAAGAGAATATGTAATCCATTCATATAAAAGAAATGCCATATGCTATTGTATGCCTTAAATATTCCATTGGAAAAACTAGTTGTATAACAAGACATGTCCGTGAAGACAACCCCTTTGCRTGGTTATGGCTAGGTCAGCCATTTCAATGGTCTTTGTCCCAAAGAAAAGGGGCCCTTGTCAAAAGTAGTGCACTAAAAGGTGAACAGGGTGCCAATTGGGACACAGACCCGTTCCTATTTCCTCTGTTTGTTTATGTTGTTGCTAATAGAGCCCAGCCTTGTAAAAGCTGAAGGACAGACCATGATGCTATGCTAGCCGACAGTTAGCCTTCTAAAATCCTGCACTCACAGCCTTGAGTCTCTCACAGCCTCATGCGTTATATGGGTACTGTCACTGTACTGTATGTTAAACACAGAGAGGTGAAGTTTCCTTCTACGAATCCCACAAAAACCCGAAATAAATAGCTCTTAGGGGGTATAAAAAGAAGATCTCACATAGACTTGGGCTGCGTCCAAAATGACAACCTCTTCCCTATATATTCCCACAAAGCAAATCAAAACATTACATTTAACACTGGGACAGTGTCGATACGGGCCCACACTTGAGTGTTAAATTAACACTGTGCTTATTGCTGACACTGTTACACTTAGTCAACATTAGGAAATGAACACTTTCAATGTTATACAAAAACACCTCACATTATTTTTAACACTAGGAAGTGTTTCTAGTTTACACCAATGGTATTATGCAATAACACCTCATTTAGTATTTTTAACCATTACACCGAGAGGTCCACATTTCTTGACCATAGGGTTAACCCCCRAAGGGTCGATGTCTGCGCCCCCGTGGAAATCAAATTAACATAATACAAAATTCCCCATCAGTTTAAGCTAGAGATATCCGTTTTTTTGCATTGGATGCATCTCAATTCACCTACGCAAACTGCATCCAACCGCCTATGTCACACACCGCATCTGAGGTGAAAGGTGAAAGAGCTGGAGCGGTGTTTGTCAGAAAATCGAAAATCGMTCTTCTCACAAAATTGTCTGTAGCGTCCAAACTATTATGACCCCTCCATAGAAAGATGAGACTCTCACGAACACGGTTGTGTTGTCCGTTTTGCTCTACGACCGCCACAAGCGTCTTGGGACTTGTCTAAAGTTGGTACAGCCGATCTGCCAACTTCTGTCTGAAGCGTCTGAACAGTTTGGGCTACACACTAATGACCACTCTGTGGAAAGGTGAGCCTCTTACGAACACGTACATGTCGGTTGTTCTGCTCTAGGACGCCCACAGGCCTCACAAGACTCATCTAAAGGTTTCCCGGCACCAGTTGAAAAATGCAAAGAAATCTAATTATTCTAAAAATAATTCCATCTAGCTTAGTAGAACCCTTCCACTCATGGGTGGCCAAAAATAACYAATCTAATTTTCCAGTGTGCCTTGCCTTTTCAAGTGAATGGTTGTAGAATTCTTTCATTTTCAGCCCTGTGTACTTCACCAAGTGAGATCCTACTGTAGGTGAATGTTATCATTAAGCAATAAGGCACGGGGGGGGGGTGTGGTATATGGCCAATATACCATGGCTAAGGGCTGTTCTTAAGCCCGACGAGTCGCAGAGTACCTAGGTACAGTCCTTAGCAATGGTATATTGGCCATATACCACACCCCCCCGTGCCTTATTGCTATTATAAACTGATTACCAACTTAATTAGATCAGTAAAATTAAATGTTTTGTCATACCCGTGGTATAATGTCTGATATACCACGGCTGTCAGCCAATCAGCATTCGAACCACCCAGTTTATAATTAAAATGTAACTGTTCATGACAATCCATTACATATATTACAAGGCCTTACTTTGATGGGGTTAGGAGCCTCCTGMTTTTTTGGACCCATCAGGCCTGCAAGTCACATTAAGCTGGTTTGCAAAGTGATATGTCATTCCAATTGGAATCCAGCCAGAGTTAGGACATCCGACAGTTGGACTTTTTTGGAACATTGATAAAGGAGACTACCTAAATKATTTAAACTGGAACAACCATTTCGGTAATGGGTGCAATAAATCTAACTAACTGATTGCATTAGTTTAGAAAAATGTATTTTTATTTATCTTTATGTAGCATAATCTTGATACATCAGTCAATGTACATGCAAAAACACAGGTATACAAAAAACTATACTAAAGAATCTTGCTGCAGTAGAGGATGCTGGGAAATATGATAATTGGGCTGTGGTTTTGATGGGAATGTTTCAACCTACACAGAGTAAAATTTACACAATCACACTCAACACTGGTTATTAACACCAACCTTTGGGGTTATTTTACACCACTGAGTGTTTCACTCTTAGAGAGTCTTGAATCTACACRAGAAATGTTACACTGAAAAATCAACACTGGGTAACATTGTACATAGGGCTCTGATCAAAAGTAGTGCACTATATAGGTTATAAGTTGCCATTTCGGATGTAGCCTTGACAGCCACCTGCCAGAAWACTGCAGCGCCTGTAACTACACATGGACAGTAAATGACTCAACTCAAGGCAGATGCACTGCCGCTATATTCAGGGACATAGACAGTGAAATATACACTTGACTTCCGCTCTGCAGGGACAAAGGAGTCAACAACAGTGAGAGGGGAAAGAAGAGAGAATCCTTGAAGCTTCGTTCCACGACCTTCGATGTGAGTCTACGTCCCAAATGGCACCCTATTCTCTATGTAGTGCATTACTTTTAACCAGGGCCCTGGTCAAAGGCAATGCACTACTAGGGAATAGGGTGCCATTTTGGAGGCAACCTAAGATAAATACACTGTCCCAAAGTTCAGTTGCCTCTCCTTGAGGCAACCCCTTTTGATACAATCCTAGAAGCTTTATTGTCGACTTTGGAAAGAAAATTATGGGAAATGTTTGCTCGTTTGCTTGTGATAAAATAATAATGGCGGAATGTCAATCGTTGGATTGGTAGGATATTAACCCATGACAATACATGCTAATATCGTTCTACAACTCAATACGATTGTTTTACAAAGTGTCGAACACAGATATGGAGCAAAGGTCACGATTACTCATGCTGCACAAAACTTTTTGACCTCAGATAACACCTAGATAATAACGGACAGAATGTGTATTTTCTCCCACGCGAGCCGCGGCTGCCCACAGTGTACTGTGAATATGATAAGTAGTCTTCATATTTGACTTCACTGACATTGCCGCTGGCCGACTGTGGGTTAGACTTAGCTGGCATAGCTGGACACACATCTACACGTACTGGACATGACTAGTCAATCTCCGAGGGAGATGGAGAGTGTGGCTCGTTGCRTACTATCGGCCGAATCAGTGGGAGGAAACAACCTGTCTGACGCTGATTGACCACACACACACACGGCCCACACACACTCATCTCGGAAAGTGATACAGCCCATCCAAATGTATGAAACCAGCAGGCTGAGAGAACTGCTGGCATTCCATTACAGTTCTATTTGTCTCTCTGCATTTCTCTGTCTCTAACCCGTCTCCCCTCCACAAACCTATTCTCTTTCCCCTTCTCTTCAATACCCTCCATCCATTCCTCCCTCCTCTCCTTCGCTCTCTCCTTACCCAGCATGTTTCCGCTACAGGTTGTTAGGGATGAGAGGAGGCGGTCTGTGGAGTGTGTGTGTGAGTGTGTGAGTGTGTGTGTGTGTGTGTGTGTGGAGATCCATGTAGAACGCTTTCATCTCGCTCCAGCAAACACAGCGTGAATGGGATATCTTCACCCACAGTGCAGGCACTAATAGGTGTTAAGATGATGTTTTTCCCCATGGTGATGATGGCGGATGATGGCCTTGCTTTACAGCACTGATCTAGCAAGACGTCCTTACAAGGGGCAACCTGGGATTGGTACGTCCATCCATGAAGAATATCATTTATATGAAACACTAATATCCACCACCAGTCCACACTTGGGAGAAAAGGACTGACAATAGGGACACAGGGCATATATACTGAACACAAATATAAACTCAACGTAATGTAAAGTCTAAATGTGAAGTGTTAGGTAGTTGTTGTGGAATTGTTYGATTACATGTAGGATATTGCTGCACTGTCGGAACTAGAAGCACAAGCATTTCGCGACACTCACAATAACATCTGCTAATCGTGTGTATGTGACCAATACAATTTGATTTCATTTGTTGGTCCCATGTTTCATGAGCTGAAATAAAATGAARCCAGACATTTTTCAGTCGCACAAAAAGCTTATTTCTCTAAATTGTGAACAAATTTGTTTACATCCCTGTTAGTGAGCATTTCTCCTTTGCCAAGATAATCCACCTGACAGGTGTGGCATATCAAGAAGCTGATCATTATACAGGTGCAACTTGTGCTGGGGACAATTAAATGGCACTCTAAAATGTGCAGTTTTGTCAGACAACACAATGTCACAGGTGTCTCAGCACGCAATTGGCYTGCTGACTACAGGAGAGTCCATCAGAGCTGTTGTCAGATTACTTAATGTTCACTTCTCTACCATAAGCCGCCTCCAATGTCATTTTAGAGAATTTGGCAGAACATCCAAAGAGCCTAACAACCGCAGACCACATGTAACCATGCCAGCCCAGGACCTCCACATCCGGCTCCTTTACCTGCAGGATAGTCTYAGACCAGCCACATGGACAGCTGATGAAACGGATAAGTATTTCTGTCTGTAATAAAGCCCTTAAAACTAATTCTGATTGGCTGGGCCCTGCTCCCCAGTCATGTGAAATCAATCCATAGATTATGGCCTAATTTATTTATTTAAATTGACTGATTTCCATATATGAACTGTAACTCAGTAAATTTGTTGAKATTMTTGCATATTGCGTTCATATTTTTGTTCYGTATAGTTTTAGGTGGCCCCGCTTCTTCTTTTCATCACTATTTTGGATCTTCAAGCAGGCCTGAGAATACAATGGCTGGCACCACTTCCTCCCTTAGCCACCATTTTGGATCTCCCAGTGGGCCTGAGTTGTGTGGTCCAGTGCCAGTAAAACACTAGCTTCCATTAACTCCCAATGAAGGCTGAGGTCTATTACCGCCGGCACGACACTCAGCATTAAAGCATCGTAAAACACTCTATTATGGCCTACTGAAACAGAGGACAGTGGAACCAACGCAGCCTGGTCGTGATTTAGTGGGATGATGGGGAGGACAGGGAGAGGTAAATCAAATCAAATAAAAAAATGTTGGTCACATATACATGATTAGCAGATGTTATTGCGAGTGTAGCGAAATGCTTGTGCTTCTAGTTCCTACAGTGCAGCAATATCTAACAAGTAATCTAACAATTCCACAACAACTACCTAATACACACAAATCTAATAAAGGGATTGAAAAACAATATGTACACATAAATATATGATGAGCAATGACCGAGCAGAGATGGTATTAAAAAGATGCAATAGATGGTATTAAGTCACAAACCCGGTCCGGGATCCCCCCCATCAAAAAGCTGACTAGCATAGCCTAGCCTAACGCCACAGGGATATCATAAAACATAATTTTCATGAAATCACAAGTCCAATACAGCAAATGAAAGATAAACATCTTGTGAATCCAGCCATCATTTCCGATTTTTAAAATGTTTTCAGCGAAAACACAATATGTATTTCTATTAGCTAACCACAATAGCAAAAGACTCAACTGCATATTTTCAAAAATTTTCTACCGCATAGGTAGCTATCCAAAACCGACCAAATAGAGATATAATTAGTCACTAATCAAGAAACAACTTCATCAGATGACAGTCTTATAACATGTTATACAATAAATCTATGTTTTGTTCGAAAATGTGCATATTTGAGATATAAATCCTAGTTTTACATTGCAGCTACCATCAAAAATATCACCAAAGCAGCCAGAATAATTACAGAGAGCAACGTGAAATACCTAAATACTCATCATAAAACATTTATGAAAAATACATGGTGTACAGCAAATGAAAGATAAACATCTTGTGAATCCAGCCAATATTTCCGATTTTTTAGTGTTTACAGCGAAAACACAATATAGCATTATATTAGCTTACCACAATAACCACACACACAAATGCATTATCAGCAGCAAAAGGTAGCGATCGCAAAAAAACAGCAAAAGATATAAAATTAATCACTAACCTTGACCAACTTCATCAGATGACAGTCTTATAACATCATGTTACACAATACACTTATTTTTGTTTGAAAATTTGCATATTTTGAGCTGCGAACCGTGGTTATACGTTGTGAATATGTAGCATCGATTCACCAAATTATCCGGAGATATTTTGGACAGTCACCTAATCTGACCAAAGAACTCATCATAAACTTTACAAAAAATACATGTTGGACAGCAAATGAAAGATACACTAGTTCTTAATGCAATCGCCGTGTTAGATTTTAAAAATACTTTACCATAACAAACAGCTTACGTTTAGCGAGACAGCGCCCGCAAAATAGGCGGAAAATAGGACTAACATTTTCCACAGGAATACAAAATAACATCATAAATGGTTCCTACTTTTGCTGAGCTTCCATCAGAATCTTGTACAAGGAGTCCTTTGTCCAGAATAAATCGTTGTTTGGTTTTAGAATGTCCTCTTCTCTGTTGAATTAGCAACCTTAGCTAGCCATGTGGCGCGAACATGTCCAAATTCCCCTGACGCAAAGAAAGGAAAATTCCAAAACTCGCAATAAACATTGAATAAACTGATACAACTCGGTTGAAAAAAAACTACTTTATGATGTTTTTATCACATCTATCAAATAAAATCAGAGCCGGAGACATCCACCGTCTATACCGAACGCTTTTCAGAAGCCAATGCTGTGTCCTTCCGCAGGTAGAGAAAGGAAATTGTGGTCACGTCATTCCAAGACTCTTGTTCGACCTCAGATCAAGCTAGACACCCCATTCCACCTCCCACTGCCTGTTGACATCTAGTGGAAGGCGTATGAAGTGCATGTATATCCTTGATTTCAGGCAATTGAATAGGAAGGCCCTGGAACAGAGCCTCGATTTCAGATTTTTCACTTCTATCAGGAAGTTTTGCCTGCAAAATGAGTTCTGTTTTACCTACAGATATAATTCAAACAGTTTTAGAAACTTGAGAGTGTTTTCTATCCAATAGTAATAATAATATGCATATTGTACGATCTAGAATAGAGTACYAGGCCGTTTAAATTGGGCACGATTTTTTCCAAAGTGGAAATAGCGCCKCCCTATTGACAAGAAGTTTTAAGTACAGTATATACATATGAGATGAGTAATGCAAGATATGTAAACATCGTTATTAAAGTGGCATTATTAAAGRGACTAGTGATCCATTTGTTAGAGTGGCAAATGATTTKAAGTCTGTATGTAGGCAGCAGCCTCTCTGTGTTAGTGTTTAACAGTATGATGGGCCTTGAGATAGAAGCTATTTTTCAGTCTCTCGGTCCCAGCTTTGATGCACCTGTACTGACCTCACCTTCTAGATAGTAGCGGGGTGAACAGGCAGTGGCTTGGGTGGTTGTTGTCCTTGACAATCTTTTTGGCCTTCCTGTGACTTCGGGTGCTGTAGGTGTCCTGGAGGGCAGGTAGTTTGCCCCACCGTGATGTGTTGTGCAGACCGCACCACCCTCTGGAGAGCCCCGCGYCTGTGGGCYGTGCAGTTGCCGTACCAGGCGGTGATACAGCCCGACAGGATGCTCTCAATTGTGCATCTGTAAAAGTGTGTGAGTATTTTAGGTGACAAGCCACATTTCTTCAGCCTCCTGAGGTTGAAGAGGCGCTGTTGTGCCTTCTTCAGCACACTATCTGTGTGGGTGGACCATTTCAGTTTGTCCGTGATTGTAACGAATGTCGTCGGGAGAAGGAGAAGAGGACCAAGGTGCAGCATGGTAAGTATTCATAATACTTTTAATAAATACGAACACTTGAACAAAAACAACAAAACGACAAACGAACAGTTCTGCAAGGTGCAATACACAAAACAGAAAACAACTACCCACCAAGCACAGGTGGGAACAGGCTACCTAAGTATGGTTCTCAATCAGAGACAACGAAAGACAGCTGCCTCTGATTGAGAACACACCAGGCCAAACACCTAGAAATACAACACACAGAACAAAACTAGAATGCCACCCAACTCACGCCCTGACCAACCAAAATGAGACATAAAAAGGATCTCTAAGGTCAGGGCGTGACAGTGATGTGTACGCCATGGAACTTAAAACTTCCCACCTTCTCACTGCTGTCCTTCGATGTGGATAGGGAGTGCTCCTTCTGCTGTTTCCTGAAGTCCACGATCATCTCCTTGTTTTGTTGATGTTGAGAAGGTTGTTTTCCTGACAACACACTCTAAGTGCCTCACCTCCTCCCTATAGGCTGTCTCGTCTTGTTGGTGATCAGGAGGACCTGTGCCTAGGACCATGCCTCAGGACTACCTGGCATGATGACTCCTTCTTGTCCCAGTCCACCTGGCTGTGCTGCTGCTCCAGTTTCAACTGTTTGCCTGCGACTATGGAACCCTAACCTGTTCACTGTGATTACTATTATTTGACCATGCTGGTCATTTATGAACATTTGAACATCTTGGCATGTTTGTTATAATCTCACACGGCACAGCCAGAGAGGACTGGCCACCCTCATAGCCTGGTTCCTCTCTATGTTTCTTCCTAGGTTTAGGACTTTCTAGGGAGTTTTCCTATCACCAACATCTACACCTGCATTGCTTGCTGTTTGGGTTTTAGGTGGTTTCTGTACAGCACTTTGATATTATCAGCTGATGTAAAGGACTATATAAATACATTTGATTTTATCAAGCCTACTACTGTTGTGTCGTCTGCAAACTTGATGATTGAGTTGGAGGCGTGAGGAGACATGGGACGCCGCTCATGTGCACCTTCAGCGGAACGTGAGGCGCAAAAAAACAGTGCAGATCGCACCGCAGTGAGGCCCCAGTGTTGCACCGGGGACGGGTCTGGCTATCGACCCGAAACCTGCCCCTCCGCCTGCCTGCCGGAAGCTGGCCCAAAAGTCCTGAGGAGACTGAATGAGGTTTGCTACAGGTTACAGCTCCCCGATTACCGTATAACCCTCGTTCCATGTGTCTCTCCTCAGGCGATGGTGGCTGGTCCACTCCAGGAGTCTGAGGTGCGAGAGGTTCCTCCGCCCCTCGGACATCGAGGAAGGCCCGGCTTATGCAGTTCGATCCCGACTGAATCCGAGGCGTCGGGCGAGGGCACATACCTCGTGGAGTGGGAGGGTACGGTCGGAGGAGAGATGCTGGGTGCTGGTGGAGGACGTGTTAGACACGTCGATGCTGCAGGAGTCTCCACCATCTCGATCGCGGATCACCCTCGGGGTCGTCCGCAGAGGCCGGTGTCAAGGGGGGGGGGGTACTGTCAACTTCTGTTGAAGTCGGTCCCTCTCTTGTTCGGCGCGCGTTCGGCGGTCGACGCACAGTCTTCTAGCCATCGCTGATCCACTTTTCTTTTTCCATTTGTTTTGTCTTTGTTTCCTACACACCTGTTTCAGTCCAATTACATGTTCATGTATTTAACCCTCGTTTCCCCCACGTTTTTGTGCGTGAATGTTTTATGTTCATTCGGTACGTTATGGCTGGTTTTCGACGGTGCTGTTTTCACCCGTGCGTAATTGATTACCGTTTATGTTGGTCAAGTATATTGTTACTTGTGCTTATTTTGAGTAAAGGTAATTGCTCACTCATTCTGCCTCTCCTGCGCCTGACTTCATGGACCAGCTACACCCACCTTCTGACATGAACAGGGAGTACAGGAGGGGGCTGAGCACACACCCTTGTGGGCCTCAGGGTTGACTTTCAGCGAAGTGGAATGTTGTTTCCTAACCTTCACCACTGGGGCGGACCGTCAGGAAGTCAGGATCCAGTTGCACAGGGCAGGGTTGAGACCAGGGCCTCAAGCTTAATGATGAGCTTGGAGGGTACTATGGTGTTGAATGCTGAGCTGTAGTCAATGAACAGCATTCTTACATAAGTATTCCTCTTGCCCAGATGGGTTAGGGCTCTGAGGACGTGGCTAGGGATGCCGTCTAGGCCGCAACCTTGCGAGAGTTAACACGTTTAAATGTCTTACTCACATCGCCATGGAGAAGAAGAGCCCACAGTTTTTGGTAGCGGGCCACATCGGTGGCACTATATATCCTCAAAGTGGGCAAAGAAGGTGTTTAGTTTGTCTGGAAGCAAGACGTCGGTGTCATCATTTCTTTTTGTAGTCATGATTTGTGTAGACCTGCACATACGTCTCGTGTCTGATCCGTTGATTTGCTACTCCACTTTGTCCTATACTGACATTTCGCTTGTTTTATTGCCTTGCGGAGGGAGTAACTACACTGTTTGTATTCGGCATAGTTAAATGTGGTGGTTCGTGCTTTCAGTTTTCTATCCATGGTTCTGGTTAGGGTAGGTTTAATAGTCACAGTGGGTAACATCTTTTATGCACTTCCTATAAACCTTAAACTCACTCACCGAATCAGCGAATAAATCTATATTACCAGAACATTTTCCGTCAGGTGATCAAAACAATCTTGAGCTTGGATTCAGATTGGTCAGACCAGCGTTGAATTGTCCTTGTCACAAGTACATCCTGTTGAGTTTCTGCCTATATGAGTTCCTGTATGTTGTTACAATTACACCATGAGTCGTAATCATGAAACATACACCCCCTCCCTTCTTCCCGGAGAGATGTTTATTTCTATCGGCGCAACGCACAAAGAATCCGGTGGCTGTCCCCGATCCGACGAATATCCTCAGAGAACCATGTTCCCGTGAAAACAGAGTATGTTACAACCTCTGAAGGTTCCTCTGGAAGCAAACAGCTAGTAATAGAGTCGGAAGCGGTGGGTGGTGTGTGCGCCTCCGAAGTCTGACCAGAAGGCCTCTCCCTCTACCTCTTCTGTGGCGACGTTGTTTTGGGTCAGCCTCTGGAATCAGTTCAAATGCCTTGGGTGGTTCTAACAAAGGATCCGCTTAGGAAAGTCGTATTCCTGGTCGTAGTGCGGGTAATTTTTTTAAACTAGGCAAATCAGTTAAGAACAAATTCTTATTTACAATGACAGCATACCCCGGCCTAACCCAGACGATGCTAGGGAAATTGTGTACCACCCTTTGGGACTCCCAATCACGGCCGGATGTGATACATCCTGGATTCGAACCAGGGACTGTAGTGAAGCATCCTGCACTGAGATGCAGTGCCTTAGACCGTTGCACCACTCGTGAGCAGTTGACATCGCTCTGATATCCAATAGTTCTTCCCGAGCTGGATGTAATGACACAAGATTTTCTGGGCTAACAATGCAAGAAATAATACATTAAAAAACAAAATACTGCAAAGTTTCCTAAGGACTAGAAGCGAGGCAACCCTCTCTGTCGGTGCCATCTGGTGTATATGTGTGTATATGAGTATCTGTTTGTGTATGTGTGTGTCCCACTCCACTAGAAAAGGAACTTAAGTTGAGTCAGTGTAGCAGGAGAAGGTGGCAGGAGAAGGAGTGTGGAGTAAGACAAAGTGTGCTTCACAAAAGTCACCATATTTCATATGTAAGGTACTGGTCAAAAGCAGTTTACTACATAGGGAATAAGATTCCATTTGGGACAAACTCAAAGAGACCATGGGATGAGGGTGAGGTCTGGAAAGGTTGCCTGGCCCCAAAATAATGATGTTATCTCAATGAAAAACTAACTACGGTGTCAGTACAAATCTAACCAAGGAGGCAGACAGACCGTGAACTGCCCAGAGTAAATGAAGAAATAGTACTATGTACCAAGTTTGGAGTTGGATCCAAACACAAAGTTTGTTGCGCACAGTATAGCTAAATGTCTGCACCCCAGACTTAG